>NC_055980.1:17774442-17794442 GCF_018492685.1 Alosa sapidissima
TTATTCTACTTCGACACACGCATAAATCCTTCAGCATTTTCACATGCTGATTCACTAGGTGCAACACCCAAACCAAGTCTGTGTAAACAGCCCAGATAGCAAACATACACTGGGACGGAACTGGGCCACACCTACCACAACGTCCGGCACGGATCTGCATAATGGACCTGATCCGGCGTCCAAACGCACATCGGTCCAAAATTGGCCTGGATCCGTTTGACGGATCTGGTACCAATAAGGGCTAAGACTGGCCTAGTTCCGTATGGTAGTCCGTGTTACTGACGTGTTCCAGATCTGTTTATCATATGCAATACGGGTCCGCTTATTGTGTGTGGTACGGACCCGTTTATCAGACATCAGCTGGCTTTATTTGACATGTGAAATGTGATTGGTAATTAAGGCTAATTATCCTGAAAAATCTGTTTGCTACACATTTGCTAACAGGTTCGTTATAGGTTCACCCAGGCTAAAGTTCGTAACGTTTTCCCAACAGCTCAACTGATAAACATAAGCTAGGCTACAAACACAAGGGGGGTAAAAAAACTTTACACATAAGTGTCTTATTTTTTTTTTTATTCAACAACCTGCCTGTAGAAGTGCCATCCCAGACAAAGTTTAAGTCGTGTTAATTCCACTGTTCCCATCGATATTCAGGCTGTCTTCCTCAGTCATCTCCATGGTCAATCTGAAACAACACAAAATAAACATTAGCCATTTATTCCTTTTTGCAAATAGCCTAAGTCACAATTACACTCGTTTTTTATCAGTTAGCGTTATCACTGTTTTTTACGACAGAGTATTAGGGCCACACATGAAGAGAAAAAATATTTTTGCCATGGCGAGATTAAACTCGACATGTTGACTTTAAAGTCGACATGTCGACATTAAACTCGACATTTCGAGAATAAAGTTGAAATATCATATCTACTTTAATCTCGACGTGTCGACTTTAAAGTCGACATGCTGACATTAAACTCGCAATAGGCCCTACTGCCTACACAGTTTAAGCTATGTAGCCTACACTAATACACAATATGGTGTTATTTCAGATAGATTGCAGATATTCAGATAGATTGCGTCTTGTCTGTTAACTATCATTGCCGTCATCGTGAAGTGCTGTCTCGCGGTTATGGAAACTATGCCGTTTAGGCTAAATAGCTAGAACAATATATGTATCCAATGATGTTTCTATACAAAATGTTATTTCACTCTGTTTTACGTGGTTAAGGCCACTGCACATCCAAATAACTGCCCTTCATGACCCACGGGCGTCACTCTCCATAGGATAACATGGCAAAACTAATTTTTCTAAAACTGCTTTTCCATGTCTCACCTGCAATACGTAGCCTATAGGAGGCAAGAAACACAGGTATAGCCTAAGCATATATACTATTTTGATCTCGTGAGAGAATATGTGTGCATGCACTTTATTTATACACTTTGTGTGCATATGTGTGCAAGTAGGCTACTAGCCTACATGGGGTGGTCGGGAGGACAGCTTCATTCGTCCCTCCATAGACATTCAGCAATGGGTTGTTTTGCATCCATTACAAACAAGCAACGTGAAAGTCTAGGATTGGAGAGCGCCTAGTATGCCTCTAGTGCATAAGCATGAAGTTGAACATTTAGATGCAACAACTAAATGTTTAGAACAACACTTTAATAATAGGCCTACAATAAATAAATAAACCGCTATGACGTTTAGGCTACTTTTGACCATCGCATTTATCGCCTGTAACTCCGTGATAAGGACCTAACAGCAAAGTATTTGGCTGAGCAACGTAGGTTAATATGTTCTATGTTTTGTCCACATGATATAGGCCTATGTCTAATCATTGTTGCACTCGAACACTCTGAATCATTGTTGCACTTGTTGCATTGTTTCATTCGTCCTCCCTTTCAATCGTCCCGAGCGGTCGTTCTCTCTCCAAACTAACTTTATTCTCAAAATGTTGAGTTTAATGTCGACACGTCGAGATTAAAGTCGACATGATATTTCAACTTTATTCTCGAAATGTTGAGTTTAATGTTGACATGGCGACTTTAAAGTCGACATGTCGAGTTTAATCTCGTCATGGCAAAAATATTTTTTTCCTTCATGTGTGGCCCTAATACTCCGTCGTAGTTTTTTCCAAAATAGTTATTGTGATGGCTGTTTTGTTTAAGTTAAGCTAGTTGTTGTTGCTGGAAAATAATAGTAAAGTTATCAATCGCTCGGTTGCTTGTTGTTGTCTCTGAATAAACCAACAGAGATAAAAAGCAGATACTACCTTGAAAAGTTGGGCTGTCCTAGTCAAACCCAGGCTGGCAAATCATGTCAAAAGATTGATAGTGAGCAAACCAAAGATCCTTGATTAACATTACTGCTTGGACTTCTGCATGCGTGGCAAGAATATGGGGTTGTTTCATAGCACTGTCAGATCTGACACAAACAACAATTGACTACTTTTACCACTGCTAGGTAATAATAAAAATAATGAAACGAACATATGATCAATATTGAGCCAACTATATCTTCTTTTCCAGCCTTACTGTAGAAATGAAGTGGCCATGGGAACATAGTGCACCCCCATGGTCTAAATTTGTGCCATTCCAAAATACCTTTCTTTAGCAGCCAGTTGACAATGAAGTAGGGAAAGGACAGTCAATTTAGCTTAATTGATATCATTACCACCTGGGTCTGCTTAATTTAGCAATTTACCTTAATTAATATCATTACCACCTGGGTCTGCTGTGAAAAAATGGTCCTTCGGCTCATATCCGTATCACAGGTTTGGGCCAAATCAGTGTTTTGTATTTTAAACGCATCTCCTGACTTCCAGTTGAGCTGCGGAAATTGGACCTGGGACAAATCTGTAAACCGGTGATAAAACAGCATTGCTAGCAGAGCTGAAACCTGTATCAGGAGTAGACCTGGCCCACAGTCAGATACCGTATGTCCGCTACAGGCGGATCTAAAGGCTTTTATGCGGATCCGGCCCAAAGGAAATTGGGGAGGTACACTAAAGCAACACAGGTGATGGTCCATCGCATATGTTTGTGCTGGCTGAAAAGCCTTCCAGGAAGTACATGGCATAATGGCAATTGTTGTCCATTTACTGGTCCTGTGTTCACATTCAAATAGCTTACACATTTTAGACATGGCGTACATGCATATGTGGATAATATATACCTATATATCAACTATAATAGATGTGTAAGCTGGGCTATTGAACAGTAACACAGTGACACCACATAGTGTTGACTTTAAACTGTTAATCAGTCTCTAACCATGTATCCACATTCAAATGGGCTAGGGATGCTTCAGTCATATTGTGGACTACGTATTGTGGACATTGATGAAGTGGTCAGTTGTGGTTGTTAATCAGAAGATTCTGTTTTCAGGATCTTGCTCATGGTCTGGCAGAACTTCTGAGCTATGAAGGCAACGTGGAAGAGGATTTCTACACCACTTTTCAGGTCAGAGAATCTGTCTCTCGCACACACGCAGGCAAGCTTGTGCACACACACACACACACACACACACACACACACACACACACTACACATGGCTACAGGTCTTTCTGCCCGAGCACACAGAAGTCTACTGAGAGATTATTCATGGCTTTTTGGATTAGGTAAATAGGACCACACCAACAAGTGTCTTTAGGAGGTACGCTTCAGTGGTTTGCTTGATCCAACATTTGAGTGCAATATTTGGCCAAAATGCACAGCACTTTTTTGGGTTTGTTTTGTCTTTGTCTTTGAAAGTAAAACTCCTCTATGCTAGATTAAACACGGCTAAGAATAGGCACACCGTTCCAGTGAATGTCTATCATTTCAGGTTTTCCAGGAAGAGATGGGTGTCATCAAGGCGTATAATCTCAAACCTGGCGGCGATAAGATTCCTGTGACCAACGTGAATAGAAAAGGTGAGTAGAGTCTCAAAACTTAAACGGTCAGGTTCAAAATTCAAAATTATAAAAAATATTCAAGTACATATTCAGTAAGAATTCACAAAATGTCACTCAAGTCATATAATTTGTCTCATGTTAAAGGTTCTCACTAGGCCCTCATGGACGCCACTAGGCCCTGTTTGAAGATAAGCTTGAACTTGTTAAAGATGCAGCATCAGTTATGCGCCTGTTTTTTTTGCATAAGCAAACCATAGTTAACTCCAAGACCTCTATATACAGTATACATATGTAAACTTTAGATAGTCACTGTGTTTGGAACATCTGCTTAGTCACTACACAGTGCACTATATAGTGAGCGGTGAATATATACTGTATACAGCTCTGGAAAAAAATGAACATTGCACATTTTGACTGATGTCATCCTACAGTTGCTGAGTGACATTCGAATGAGTTGATAGTCATAAAATTTGAATATGACCGTCAACTCATTCGAATGTCACTCACTAACATTTTGTCACTCACTAACACTTTGGCAGAGGCCTTTGTCCAAAGCGAATATAATATATATATATATATATATATATATATATACATACATACATATTACTGTGTAATAGAGGAGGCCCTAGTTCAGCCCCTCTGATGCGGCCCTAGTTCAGCCCCAGTCTGGCATCTCCCTGCCGGTGCTCTCTATGTGTATACTCAGTGTTCCCCTTCTCCCCATTTCCTGTAGAGTACGTCCAGCTTTACATTGACTTCCTGCTGAATAAGTCCATTGAGAAGCCCTTCGCTGCCTTCTACCATGGATTCCACAGTGTGTGTGCCTCTGACGCCATCATGGTGAGCAACTGTTTCCATTCCGCTCCGAAAAAGTAAAGTGAAAAAGACGAAGAAAAAACAGTCAACTGAAAGGTTATGTTCCCCTTGAGAGACAAGCTTTTTTACCATGCTATAAATGGAAACATGAGGAAGGCTATCCTCGAACAAATAAGGTTCTGTAATCAACACATTGTCAGTCATTTGCATGCAGCGTCTAATAGTTTGTGACAGTGTGTTGCTAAGCGCCATGAACTCTAGAATGTTCCAAGAGTTATTTGGAGATGGCAAGACCGGGAGAAGCAAGATAGAGGGCAGAGTTTTGGGGCTGTGTGTGTGTGTGTGTGTGTGTGTGTGTGTGTGTGTGTGTGTGTGTGTGTGTGTGTGTGTGTGTGTGTGTGTGTGTGTGCGTGCGTGCGTGTGTGTGTCTGTGTGTGAATAAAGTCTGTGAAGGCTGCTTTTGTGTTGGGAGACACCCCGCCCCCTTTCTTGGCAGCTGTCCCTCTGACGAAGTTTGTGTGTGTGTGTGTGTGTGTGTGTGTGTGTGTGTGTGTGTGCGCGCGCACGTATGCATGTGCACACTCGCTCTCTCCCTCCCTACAGTCTCCCAGCACCCGAGAGAGCTGAGCCTGTTCTTTTGCAAGGCCTATATAATGTCTATAGGGGGGACCCACTGGAAGAAAAGCAACACATACAAGCCCGACACTCCTCCAAGAATAACAATTAGGAGATGGGTCCCTGTACAAAGCGAGCCGTTCTTCCCTGCAGAGGGAGTCTGCATGGGGCTTCATACTGTTCAGGATGTGTGCACGTCCCTCGTCCCTTTCGGTTGGTGACATTTCCGTCAGGTTTAATGAGCTCGTCTGGGCTGGACAGTGTCCTCAATGCTGCCAGCCCGAGGCAGAGATAGCCACCCCTCGCATTCTGAGCCTCTCTTGCACTTTCACTATGGAGGGGCTGCGGTTGCACTTATTGGTTTGGCAAAGAGTCTCTATCATGCATAATGCAATAGACAAATAGATTGTTGCAGCAGCGATGCTTGCAAAACACAATGTGTTTCAATGCATTTAGTGCAAACAGTACTGTTGTAGGCTGTGCAAGCTTTGTTCACTTTAAAAAAAGTATGTAGTAATGTTTCTTTTTTTTCCTTGCACCACTGTGCAGAACAATTACCTTATATAGCTTCCTCCTCGCGCTCGGCTTCACACAAAAACACAGGCCATGGAAATTTCCTCTTGTCTGCCCTGGCATTGCTGGGTACCTGTTTGGGCACTCGTCTGGCAGGCATAGACCCACTGGAAGAAAACACTTGAATTTATTAATTCCCATTTGTTTTTTTATTTCTATATGGGTGCAATGGGGTTGGGGAACTGCAGCAACAGAACAGAGAAACCACAAGCAGCTCAATTCGGTTTAGCTCAGTAGTTTTCCAAATGTATTGCAGACGAGACTGACACCACCCATTGCGGCCCTCAGACAGTGTTTTTACCAGCATATCAGGAAAGCAAATGCCCTCAAGTCACCCAGCAAAAACACAACAAAAGGAAAACACAACAAAATAAAATCAACCGAGTAAACAGAGTAAAAACAGAGAGGACACGTGTGCGACGTGTATTTTGAACCATACGTGCAGCCGTCCCCTGCAGCTTTTGAGAACAGAGGCAAAAGTGCAGCACAAAACACGGTGTATCTTTAGGTCCGTACATGAAGGTCTGTGCGCGGCCACATGAACCTGCCTCTCTTTAACGAGCCAAGTCATTATTTAAAGAAGGGGGGGGCCCTCTCGGCAGCCCCGACAGACCTCATGTGGAGCAGCGCCGGCCACTCGGGTCGTCTTTCCACACTGAGTCACGAGTGGAAAAAAAAAAAAGGTTTACTTACCCGCTTTTGGCTCCGTTCCATCTGCGGCCCTAGATCATGACCTCTCCCCTGCCCTCTCCCCCCTCCTCCACCCCCCCCCCCCCTTCATCCAGGGTTATGCAACAGATGACTGCGTGCGGGGAGGGGCTTACATAATCTGCTTTTGGTCAGCTGGGCCTCAACCAGTGGTGCTAAAGGGGGGGTTGGGGGGGGTGGGGTTGTGAGGGTGGAGGTTGAGTGAAGGAGAGAGGGAGGGGGGGGGGGGGCTTGAGTGAAGAGGGGAGGGAGTGCAAGTGCTGTGTGGTGATAGGTGAGTGTGAAGGTGGAGTGATGAGGGGGGGGGGGGCAGAGAGAGAGGAGAGTGACAGATGGGTCCTCTAGCAGTTCCTGACTCCTGGCTGAGGAAATAGAGAGAGGGAGAGATAGAGAGAGAGAGAGAGACGCTAGCTAGACATTCTTTGATCCTCAAAGGGAGATTAATATTGCATCATGTGACAGAGCAAATCCCCATTTTTTTTCCACTGAAAAACTGCTTCAGCATTATACAGAACACAATATGATGTCATGCTCTGACACTGTTGTTTCTTGCAGTAACTTCGTAACTGCATGAAGCACTATGGTGTGTGTATGTATGTCCCTCCCTCTCGCTCTCTCTCTTTCTCTCTCTGTGTGTGTGTGTGTGTGTGTGTGTGTGTGTGTGTGTGTGTGTGCACACACGTTGCAATATTGCACGCTGCATATTGCATCCAACACCATCAGCTGGTGTCTGTCTGCAACTGAGCAGACTTCAAGGCGTTGTCAGTGGACCTGGCACCTGTTTAGGGTGTAGGGTTTGCATACTGATAAGTTAGTGTACATGAAGCTGTTGTAACTGCTGGCCTTATCTGAGTCAGCTAAGGTCAAGAGCGCAGTCTTGCTCCATCGGGGAAAATGGACTTCCATGACTGACGCAGAAGACTTATGGTATGCATGATGGATTGACAGAGTGCTTTAAAGGTGCTGTCAAAGACAGTTAATGGTTTTACGGCCTAGGCGCTGTCTTATCTTTGATCTCTATAACTCTGTAGACAGATAGGAATGTCGCCAGAGGTGATCACTGCTGTTGGAGTCTTGCATGCAGTGAAAATATAGAATTTTTCCAATCACTTTTTTTCCAATGTTAGTTTATGTCGTCGGTAAACATCCTTGCCATCACACACTATATCTTTCCTGTTTCCTTTCCTTTTAGCACATGTGTACACAATTCTAGATAGATGATGAAGAATAACATGTATCTATCTATTTAAGTGAGTAAATACAGGGCTGGCTTGATAGTGATAAAAAGAGGTCATGTTTGATCTGTGATTAGTTACACAGTGTGAGTCCGGGGAATAGTGCATACCAAAATCACTGCTGTTTGCGTCTCTCAAGTAGAATTGCTGTCTCCATATAATGATATGACGTCTGCTTGATGGCTGTGGAAAATTACAGCCTCATCTCTCCACGGGCCTCTCCATGTTGATATTTCAAGCATACCGCAGTGACAGGGGTCATTGTGGACAAGCAGTAACTGCACACACATGGCAGGCCTGGAGGGTGTATTTACTATTAACCCTTAAAGCTATATGGAATATTGGAAAATGAACGTTCTAAAGAATATCTGGGGTCATTGAATTCAACCAGAGCCATATACCTTTATATGGGTCTGAATTCAACATAGAATTTTAGAACATTCAATTGTTGCGGAACGGAATCTTATGTTAGAATGTTCAAAAACCCAAACCTGTAAGGGTTAAGCCAAACAGAGAAGCTATTAGGATGAGTTCAGGGAAAGGCGTGTGTGTCTTGAGCTCATTCAACCTTATTTCAAAGTGTCTGCAGTAGATGAACTTATTAATTTGACTGACACTTTTATCCAAAGTGACTTACATACTGTATGTCAATTATTACAAGGGCTAGTCTCCCCAGCGCAACTCCCTAGGTGTAGCTCCTTAACCACTGTGCTACCTCCGCCCTGTTAAACTACAGTTAAACTATGACACAGCATGTGTGTATTTCAGTATGTCAACTGTAACCATCCACCTAGAGACCTATATTCCAAGAAGAGGGTCCCTTGTGCTCTAATCTTAATCAGATAACCAGCAAAATGGAGAGCAGTCAGGGTGGAAGAGATAACCTCATGACCTCACACTGCGCGTTCAAAGGCGGTGCGGGTCCAGTGGGATATTGCCTCTAATCGGAGTGTGGTGTGGAATTTGGTGTGGATGTGGCAAAATGCTGAGCTGGATCCACATGCGTCACCCCTCAGCTGATAGAGTGGCTTCACAGTGGGCTTGGGCATCTCAAGGAGCGGCATGCCCAGGCATTTGGTTTGGTTTACCTGTGGGGGTTTTGTGGAGGTCAGAAGTCTGAAGAAGAGCATAAAGCTCGAAGCATCACTGTTTTGGGAATCTCATTAAAATTGCAATGAAAGGGAGCAACAGTGTGCGGACTTCTATATACTTTTATACCTTTCGCTACAAGATTTAAGAAAAATCAAAGTCCCTGGGGCTTTGTGGTCTCTGGTGGGGGTGCATCTGCATCTTTTTTCAGTGCCTGCTTACAGTAAAACCTCCTAATCTCTAGGCTATTTGCTACATACAAAAAGGACTTTTTTGGTGTTTTGTGGGGGGAATTAACTTACCCCCGAATTTAACATTAGCTAAATGTTTTTGTTTGTATGCATTATAGTTATTTGTACCAGCTTATTGTACACTGCATGATGGCATCAGAGCTAGTGAATGTTACAGATGAATTTAATTATTTGAAGGTTTTCCATATAAAGCTGATCTAACTAAAGAACTGTTAGGCTGTATTCTGTTGGAAATATAATAATAAAGTATTGGCTAACACTTTACTTAGGTTTCTACATAAGAGTGACATAACCCTAACACTAACCCTAATTTGTCATGTCAAAAACTGAATGACACTTGACAGAAGCGAGTGACAAAAGCATTATGTCATAAACGTTTATGACACGTTCATGACACTGTCATGTCACTCTTATGTAGATACCTTCAAGTAAAGTGTAACCAAGTATTGTTTAAAGCCATATATGAATGTCAGACATGCCTGTCATAAATAGGCCAAAGACACACAGTAAGACTAAAAGACTATATTTCATATATATGTGAGCCACATAAGTCCTGATAATTCGGTCGGTCAAACAGCCATATCCATATAGCTTTGTGGCAGAACAGCGGTCATTGAAGGTCATTCATCTGATTGAATTAATTCCCAAGTCCCTATTGATCCCCAAGGGGAAATTCAAGGTACAGACATGACACACAACATGCACTTACAGCAGAATGGTAAATATAAGTATAAACATATAACCAAACTCCACTGTACAATAGAGACAGTAGAAGATAAGAAAAACTAACAAAACTAAATACTAAATATACTATATAAATTAAATTTTAAAAAAATTATAATAAAAAAGCGTCTGCTAAATACCCGTCCACTTTAACTCGACATCCTTCCTTTCTGTGAGTTTAATGAGTGTTTTCCCCTGCAGCTGCTGCGACCGGAGGAGGTGGAGGTGTTGGTGTGTGGAAGCCCCCATCTGGACATGGTGTCGCTGCAGAGGGTGGCCCAGTACGAGGGCTACAGCAAGACTGACCCCACCATCCGGTACATTGTCCATGTGTTCATTGGGCTTTCATTACATTACATTACATTACATTACATTTGGCTGACGCATTTTTAGCCAAAGCGACTAACAACATGGTAAACAGTTTAAGTTTTAGAGCAATTCTCAACAATTTTAGGACAATTTAAAAAACATTAGAGTACAGTAAGAATAAGTGCATCAGTGAGTGCTGTTTTTAACAGTTACTTGTCAGTTTAAGACGGCTGGTGAGTGCTAGGATCAGTAAGACTTGTTGTAAGTGTTGCTATGAGAGGAGATGTTCTCTAAAGAGCTGGGTCTTCAGGAGTTTTTTGAAAATGGAGAAGGATGTCCCTGCCCTTGTAAGAACTGGCAGTGTGTTCCACCAACGAGGAACAACAGATGAGAAAAGTTTGGATTGGCTTGAGCGTACCGGTGGTTAGACGTCGTTCGTCTGAGGAGCGCAGCGGTCTGGAGGTAGTGTATGTCTGTATGAGGGCATACAGACATACACTACCTCCATACAGACATACACTACCTCCAGACCGCTGCGCTCCTCAGAGCACCAGAGCACAAGCAAGCACGCACATAGCTGTTGCTTTAATCCCTAGTTGAGCTCATAATCCTAGAAATATAATGTTGAACCATTTTGGACAACCCCATGGAAATGACTTACTGAGATAAGGGGGCATTTACAATGAGTGTGAACAGTGTGCAGAAACAACAAGAAAGATTGCGCTCCCCTGAACTCTCTTATTAAACTACAGTTACACTCAGAGCCCAGAATAAACAAGCCTGTCTTGTTTGGTTGATAGCCCTGTCATCTTTGTGTCTGTTACCATGTTTATACGGTTTATTTTGTCCTCCCATGCCCTTGCCCCTTCCCCCAGAGCATTCTGGGATGTGGTTCTGGCGTTCCCTTTGGAGCTGCAGAAACGCCTCCTCCACTTCTGCACAGGAAGTGACCGCGTCCCTGTGGGAGGCATGGCCGACCTCAACTTCAAGATCACCAAGCACGACGTCTCAACCGACTGGTAAGGCCTCTCCCCCCATTTCTGCACTGTTGCCTCTGCAGATAAGGATGTTTATGTGTTGAAAGGCATCCAAAAGTGGTCTGAAAAAGGACATTTGGTCCAGTTGGTGCATTCAACTGGGAATCTTACGCGAAACAAATTTCCAGGACAGATATACAGCAGGAGCAATAGAAGTGAAATAAGTTGATGATTTAAACTTTTGATGTATTTATTGTGTTGTTAGAGTCGTAAACATTTACTGCACGTCAGATACATCAGTTTTGTTGCCAATTTTAGTGATGACTGTGATGTAATTTATTATTTGCTACAACTGAGCACAGGAGATCAGGTGGAGATTATGCTGACCAGTGGTAGTAGTGGAAAACGTGTTGGACATCCTAAAAACATAAAACATTTGTTATAGTTTGGCAGCAGGATGGTTGACCCCCTCTATTGTTATATTTGTAGTGGGAGTAGAGGAGTTTGGAACATAAGATCCTTTATAGGTGCATTTCTTTCCAGTGTACAAAAATGAGTCACAACAAACAAACTTTGAAACTAACACAATCATTATGGTCTGAACGTTGTGTTATGCTTTTTTGTCGCCAGAGAGTGAGATCCCAGAGAGTGTTTGATTCCATGGGGGTTGTGTCAAAGATATGGGGATGACAAGCTTGGGGATACAATATGATTGGTTGTTTCCTGTCAATTATCACATGGCCTGACTATTTTTGTCTGCCCAGATGTTGATATTAATAGTCCTGTTTTGTAATATCAACATTAATGTTAATATTTGCAGGGTGCTGAGGCATAACTTGTGCACTGGAATAAATGTTTGATGATTTAGACATCTGTTATTCAGATCGGTCTCAGAATCAGCTACTGTGTATGTAGATCAGTTCAAATACACAACAAACCCAAGACTTGTACTTTGTGCATGGTGTTCTGCTTTGACATGCTTCATGTAATTCTTCACTCTTCCTGTCTCTTTCCCCAGGCTGCCAGTGTCCCATACCTGTTTCAACCAGATCTGCCTACCTCCCTACAAAAGCAAGAAAGAACTGCGACAAAAATTAACCATTGCCATCTCCAATGCTGAGGGCTTTGGCCTGGAGTGAATTAGAAGTTCATAGAAGGTCAACATCAGAAGATCTCCAGGCACTTCTTTTAAGTCAATAAACACTAATAGGTGCGACACATTTAGTCCTCTTTGAAGGATAATGTGTGGTATGTCCCAGAGGAGACTGAAAGAATCCCACATCTCCACATTCACAACTTTTATACTAGAGTTTATTTAAGAGGGTTTTTTTATTATTTGTTTTCTGACCTCTGTAAAACCCACATTTCTCTAGGAGGACATCATCGAGCACCATTGTTTCTGTTACAAATTGCGTGATGTAAGAAGTGATACCTTGATTTGCTTACATTTTTAAACCAAGCAAGAAAATATCCCCCAAAAATGTATTATCTAACACCTGACATTTACGGCAGATAGTGTTGGTTACGTAACAAGTAAACGGAGACTGTTCACACACTGAGGTGCTGTCACTTGTACAGTCAAGGCTCGCATGGAATCTGGGTCAGTAGAGGGTTGGTCGGGGTAAAAAATAACTTTGCTAACAATCGGTCAGCCTAAAGCTGGCTGTGTCTCTTAAAGGGACACGGCACATTTTCACTACGCACCTTTGATCAGCCTTACCTATAGGCTGGTGTTGGCTATCGGACACATACCTTGCCCTTTAAATGTCACAGTCTGTGTTGTCTTGTTCATTTGAGCAAATGAAGAAATTCAAAGCATTTTTTTGTGTGTTATTAAGTGTTATTAATGGACCAAGAGATTTCATTGCTTTTTGCCTGCTCTTGTTGTACTTGAAGTTGACGACCTTTTAGGTCTTTAAGCCTGAAGGGATTTTGTATTTGTTTTTTTTGTGATACTGTGCTTGTCCTGTGTTTCGCTACGTGAAGTGGGATCTGCCAGTGGCTTTTGTTGAGAGTAACGCGCTGCCGCCACAACTTCCACACTCCGCTGTCTGACAGATAATTCAACCTTGACTGACTGATCGTCTGTCTGATCCCTCAACTCAAACAGGTGGTCAGAAAGGTCTGCGGAGTTTTTACAACGACCTTGTTCTGACCTTACTTCATGTGTCAGGTTCCCCTTCGAGTGTAGTGCTGTGAGTCACTACAGCTCACAGCCACATGGTACTTCAGTGGAGATGTGCGCAGTACACACACCAAGGCCATGATAGCTCCAGACTTCTATAATGATAACTATTGATAACTAGCCTCGGCTTTGCACATATCGTTAGCTGACCTCAAGGACCCTTTGTTCCAGCGCCGTGCCTATAGATTATCTTTGGTTCCGTGTCACCGTGGCAACAGAACGCCACACAAACTCTGTGCCCAACAAAAAGAGGCCTTGTCGAGATGGCCAGGCTCGACGCAGAAGACTGAATACCGTTGTATTTGCCATGTATTTATTTTGACGTGAACGCCTTTTAAAACGTGCTGAATAAAAGTGCTTTGCGGTGCAAAGGAGTCTTGAGTTTTTCTCTGTGCTTTATTTTCTCTGCTCCACTTTGTGCTCATGCTGTCTTCCAACAGACAGGTTGTTGCCAGGTTGTAAGGGGATTGAAGTGGTCTCAACTTGAG
This sequence comes from Alosa sapidissima, assembly GCF_018492685.1. NCBI lineage: Eukaryota > Metazoa > Chordata > Actinopteri > Clupeiformes > Clupeidae > Alosa > Alosa sapidissima. Next base: position 17,788,308 of record NC_055980.1, read on the forward strand.
GCTCTGAAACTCAATTTAGAGTATTTAGGTTATAAAGGGCTTTTGCATGAAGGTCCTCCTGAATCCTGTCTTTCTCATAAGAGTGAGATTCATTGTTTGAGGAGGATTGCTGACTTAGATTGCAGATTTAGAAAAGCATTCTGGCAGAGGTACAGCAGAAATGAGGCAGAAGATGAAACCTCTGGAATTATGGAGATTGTTTTGCAAGAAGGCCTTGGAGCTAAACTTGTGGAAATAAAAGCCACATACACTGGCTCCAGCAGTCAGTGCAATTAACACTTTAGTTAAATTCACAGGCTGTTCTTCCCAGATATTACGGTTGGACACAGAGGTTTTATAAGTTTTATTTCCCATGAGAACACAGAGAAAGCACCTGCAAAACATCCATTAGGGTAATGTTAACCTAATTCTAATGTTTAATCCAAAGAAGTTTTACATGGCATTATAGGCATCTGTTGAGACATTTTATATTGGCTCACTACAGCTTAGATGTATGTTAAATGGCAGCAGACTTGTAAACAGACCAGCAAGAGGGTCTATATAGTATTACTGTGTATATGATGTCATTACATTAGCCTACATTACATTTGGCTGACGCATTTTTAGCCAAAGCGACTAACAACATGGTAAACAGTTTAAGTTTTAGAGCAATTCTCAACAATTTTAGGACAATTTAAAAACATTAGAGTACAGTAAGAATAAGTGCATCAGTGAGTGCTGTTTTTAACAGTTACTTGTCAGTTTAAGACGGCTGGTGAGTGCTAGGATCAGTAAGACTTGTTGTAAGTGTTGCTATGAGAGGAGATATTCTCTAAGGGCCCGTCCACACGGAGACGCTTTTTAGGTTAAACGCAGAGGTTTTGCTTCGTCTTGGCCGAGCGTCCAAACGAATCCTGTAAACGCACTTTTCTGAAACCTGGTCCCAGAGTGGAGAAATCTGAAACCGTAGCACGTTTGAATTCGTTTAGACAGCGAACCCGCACATCCTGCTTGTGTATCGATGATGTCATCGCCACACCTCAGCTGCCCTGGACTTGCACTTATAGTATTGCCTAACAATACTAGTTTTCATACATGACATTACCTACGATTACACTCCGTAAGATAAATATCACAACTGGTGCTGCGCAGCGCCGATAGCTTATGACTTGGTGGACTGAACACTGTTTTTTCCCGGTGTTTTTTAATGCATTCTAGCTACTGTCAGTGACGCGAGAGAACTTAAGTTATTAGGAAAGTGCGGTGTAAGTTTAGGCTACATTAATTTGTGCGTAGTGCCAGTGTCATTCATTTATTTTACATGTCTTACAACATATATACATGCATTCAGTCGAGTGAAATCAGATATAAGCATACAAAGACACTTAGAACTCACGTTAAGCCGATGGTGGCACACTGAATGCAAATGCGCGATTTATGCAGGCAAACGTATTGACTGTTACTAACGAAGGTTTTATAGCAATATTATAAATGTGGCGACAGAAGCCTAGAACTTGGGTAAGCCTTGCGTTTAGTAGCCTAATTGCGGTGATAGCCAAAACTAATGTGAATCACGGACTATCCTACAACCAAAGAAAGTAAAGGTGATTAGTAGGCCTACCTGCGTTAGCCAAATAAAGGACGGGACTGCACCCTTCACAAACCGTAAAATAAAGTTTATTAGTTTTACAGTTGACTACAGTTGACAGTTCACCATCAGTCCACACAAACAATTCTGGTTTCCTTGCACTAGCCATTTCGCCGTAGCCTATTCTGTCTGTTTTTAAAGCGCAAACTTTGGTCAATTTCTGTAAAGAAACAGTGCCACCTATAGGCCTGGGGTATGAAGTAACGTGTTGAGTCGTGTTGAGATGGATCCGTTTGGACGCAAATATTCTTGATGCGGTTTCAGGGAAGACGGAGGAAAAAAAGATCGGTTTCGTATGTGTTGACTAGCCCTAAAGAGCTGGGTCTTCAGGAGTTTTTTGAAAATGGAGAAGGATGTCCCTGCCCTTGTAGAAACTGGCAGTGTGTTCCACCAACGAGGAACAACAGATGAGAAAAGTTTGGATTGGCTTGAGCGTACCGGTGGTAGAGCTAGACGTCGTTCGTCTGAGGAGCGCAGCGGTCTGGAGGTAGCGTATGTCTGTATGAGGGCATTCAAGTAGGTGGGAGCAGAACCGGAGACTACTTTGTATGTCAGTGAACTGTTGCCTATAGCTTAGCAGGAATTCAAGGCCATCAGCACTCGCTTATGAGATATATCCTCGCTCTGAAACGCTGCCAAGTAGGCTACGTGTACCACACACCACAATGGACACATGCTGCAATTTAAAGAGTGATTCCTGTAATCTTGAAGCCAAGTTGGTAAACAATCGGATCCCTGGCCAAGGGCGACTTGAAAATCAAACGGAAAAGAAAAGACCTTTTCCACATCAAGTTAGGTCTTTTCTATCCTCTCACTGAGTAACTGACTAAATGTTCTATTTCAATCTATTTTTGTGCTTTGGTCCCTTTTTCGAAAGCTTTTACCATGGGCCTAAACTGGAGCTGGTGAGAGGGTCATTTGAGGATCCTTTCCTACAATTGATAGGCACTCAGGGGTGATAACGACCCAGGGACATTCGAGTCCAGCGGCTTCCTGAACCGATCAGAAGACTGTGTCCCTCCGTAATCAGTTTGACCTTTCTGTCTCGAGTTTCAAAGACCTCAGAGCACGCTGATGAGTAAGATGCTGGTACATCCACACCTGCAGGTGATACAGGGTCAGCGGATGGGTAGGTCGCCAAACAGTTGTACAGGCTCGGACATCATGGTCCGTTAGCGGTCGGCCACTCCTCGTCAAGGTCCACCAGCCCTGCAGAGAAACACACGGATGGAGCCCCAATTTATCATATCACGGGAGCCACTCGATGGTGACAGCGGGGACAATACATGCTGCCTCTCGTTTTGAACGGTATGCTGGTCCCCAGCCAAAATCCTATTGAAACTCTGAGGCCCACTGGAGTAACGCCAGCTCAACCTAATGCACAGCCTGGCACACACTGGCACGGCTAACAGCTGACATCGACAACAACGAAACCAACTTCCACATAGGATCAAGGCAGTCGGATGAGGTTGGCAAGAGACACACAATAAACGTGAGCCCCCATGTTCATGCCCCCAGTGTGCAGCACTGTAGCTGCCTGGCTACTTTACCTGCTGGAACTAGCAACTCGAGCTAGGTAAAACCGGTTGATTTTGTTTTGTTTTTTTTTGTCTGACAGTACTCAGTGACCTCGACGGAGAGCTATGTGAAAAATCACTAGATTTCTCCTTTAACCAATAACTTTTTTAACACTTCTGTTCTGGCATTTGCAACAATTTCATTATTGTGTGTCTCTTGCCAACCTCATCTGACTGCCCTGATCCTATGTATTCCTTTAATTATTAGTAAACGCCTGTGTTTGGCTGATAGTGGTTGGCACAGAAGCTGGTCTGATACTGAGGGGGCAGATGTTATCAGGGACGAGTCGGTGTGAACCCAGACTCAGCGTGTCCCGATAAACATTCCATATGTCTATATGTATTGATTTTGTTCTGGACTTGCCACGTATCATGGAACTATTGCGTAATAGGCAACACGGAGGTACTAAAAGTGCCCGGAGACATAGGAGATACGTGTGAGTGTGTGCGTGGGTCCATGTGCGTATGAGGATGGTGAATGAGGGAATGGGTCAGTCAGAGTGGTGTGCTGTGTGTGTGTGTACATGTGTGTACATATCTGTGTGCGTAAATGTATAAGTATGTGTGAGTGTGTGTGTGTGTGTGTGTACGTGTGTGCACATATCTGTGTGCATGTATGTATGTATATGTGTGTGTTTGTGTGTGTCTGTGTGTGTACGTGTGTGCACATATCGTGTGTGTGTGTGTGTGTATGTGTGTGTTTGTGTATTTGTTTGTCTCTCTATGTTTTCATATGGGATTGGACATGGATGTTAGTCCCCCTCTCTCCTTCCTTCCTCTCCCCCCTGCATCATGGCCTCCCTTGAGCTCTCATTTCCTCTCAGAAACAGGTGACTGAAATGGCCATGACATCAGCCTCCATGACTCTGAACATTCTGTTCATTCACAGACAAATATGCGGACAGCTTTTCTCTCTCTTCATCATGAGTCTGGCTGGAGTCCCTGAAATGACTGAACATACTGAATATATCATTTTATACTCAACTCTTCGGTTAGGTTAACCATGGGCGTAATAGGCTGTGTAATGCCTATGGCAAACTTTGAATTTAAACGGTTTCTTCACAACTAATGAGTAGAAAATGCATTGTTTTGTCACGTAAGGACTGTTCATGTTGCACAGACCTTTTAATGACAGTTTGAGTCTGTTAATAACTTAGCATTTCCGCCCCTATTTTGAGTTTTTCCTCAAAATTTCACACCGCCTACTTACAATGGCCCTGTTGCCACATACGTTGAATTACAATCAAGTGCCTGACCTCTTTGGAAAGCTAAGGCCTTGTAGAATTTTTTGGTACCAATAGATTGACTGTGTGATGAACTATCATAGAGTGGCAAAGGGTAGAATGATAGTTTTTCTTATAGGCGGTTATGTACATCTCTAGAAATGACCACATTCTGCCCTCTTGGTCACTTGTATTGTCTTGAAAACACCACTGAGGCCCACTACCAGGTCTTGTGAATCTGTATCTCAAAGTATATCCCTATAGGATGAAGTATGATTGTGTGGGACCCATATTTGTGTGGGCATACACATGCGTTTTGCTTTGGAGACTTCAAAAGGACCTTTGGTTACCCAAAACACATACTGACAAAAAAACTCTTCCTATACAAGAACCCCTTTATGTAGAACCATGATCTTGGTGTCAAATGAAAGGTTACACTCTGTGTCATGTTGCTTGTACCTGGAGTGCTTTGCAGTGGCTGTGCAATGAGTCCAGAGAAGCATTATCTGACCTGAAACTCTTACTTTTGCTCCTACGCCTTTGAGATTTCCATGAAAAAAGGACAAACAAGGTAATGCAGTGAACATTTGTATTATAAAATGTAAAAATAATACATATAAAAATAGTAAATATTATAAATATAAAAGGTAAAAATGAAATGCAGTGCAAAAATTCAAAAAATAACAATACCCTGGCAAACGAAACATCAAATGATTCACATTCAATGCAATACAAATGTATTTGTGTTGGCAACCACGGTCAACAAAATGGAGCGTGTTATGAACAACTGAAATAGTTCTAATATTGTGTACTGTGCAGAGATACGCTGGGGGCCAGGAGTCCTCATAGGGCGAAACGTGGGCTGTGGTGGTATGGTGTCCTGGATGTCCGTCCTAAGCCATGGTTCTGCGTCTCCGCTCTCCTGTCTGCTGCGGGAGCACCCTCTTCCCCTGCCTTGGCCTCTCCCTCTTCCTCTGCCTCTCCACCTGCTTCTTGCAGCACCCTTTCCTTTTCTTGTCCCGCTGGTCTCGGCCACCGGCTCCTCTTCCTCAGACACAGGATCGTCAGCTCTTGTTTTTTTGCTTGGCGGGGCCCAGTCTTCATCGCTGTCACTGAAACAATTGTACAGGTGGAAGTTAGGCTCAGACCCACTAAAGTATATGAAAACCCTTCCCAACAACTTATACAAATTATATAAATGTGTGTACTCAGGTCACACCTCCCCCTGCTCTCTCTTTTACACACACACACAAACACTGCATTCTCACCTAACTCCCCTCCCCCCCAGGTACCAGAACACTGTTCACACCTCCCCCAGGTCACACTATGAAACAAAGCTAAATGAAAAACTATGCACTAAACATTACAAAAGCAAACTAAACTGTATCTGTAACTGTATATGGATATAAGTAGTCTACTCACATCTCATTGGCTCGTTCAGATGCAGCGCTATGGCCATTCAAAGACTAGTTGTCAGATTCATCGCTTACGTGACTCATTGGCTTTGATGGCATCTATCTCGACTCTCATTGGTCCTACAGACATGTAATTGGTATCGATGGAATCAGAAGAGCCCCGTGGATCCAGCGACAATAATGGAAGTCAAACCGAAATACCTGGATTTCCGCGGAAAATAAGTTTTCACTTCGCTTCTTTTCTGTCTGTTTTGTTTGCACTGGCGTGTACAACTACTCAATATATTCTCAAT
>NC_055980.1:17806942-17839442 GCF_018492685.1 Alosa sapidissima
TGGTATTGGTGGTATGTGGATGATGTAGGATCTGCAATGATCCAATTGGTCCATTTCACGGGCCTATCAAACTGTCGCATCAACAAACAAATCACCCTGACAACATAACATGGCACACATCGCCCATACAAATAATACAGGCCCAGGGCATGGCATACACATATGGGCCCAGGGCATGGCATACACATATGGGCCCAGGGCATGGCATACACACATAGGCCACTCTTCTTTTGCACACATGTGCAGAGGCTGCTATCTGAACTGGTGATGAAGGGGACTCGTTGGCGCGAGGCCAAACCTGCCATAAACATGGTTGCACAATCATCTGTGTGAATCCAATCCTTCCCAGCCTTCTGCCCATTCCCTAGAGTCCCATATAGCTAAGGACGCTTTTATCTGACAGGGGTACTTTTAAAAGTGGAAAACTATGGATCATGGTGCTTTGGACTTGGACAGGGCGCGTATAAGCCAGCATGTCTATTTATTTATTTATGGTGTGGATTAAATATGGCTTTATATCATGTTGCATATTCTACGTCTTCACCTTCACCTGCTACATCTCTGTTTTCTACTCAATCACTTTTCTCTGTTGTCAAAGAAAATCAGGCTCCTTTTCTGAACATGTAGTATTCCATGTGTCCTTTAAAGGGGAAAAATCCTAAAAGTTCCATACAAATTCTATATTCCAAAGACTTGGAACAAAATCAATTTTATGGAATCTCCCATTGTTCTACTCCCATGGAAATTACTCTTTATTTCATATCTCATATTGTCACAGTCTGTTGTTGCATTGGAGGAATCCATTTTGTTTGTAATGTGCCAAGGCAACTGACCCCTTGTCCTCCGTACTACTAGCACCTTGTTACTGAAGGACCTTCCACACCTGATCATTACGAGCATCACAGTGAAATCATGAGTTTCCTTTCTTCATTTCTTCTTTATCTCTTTCTTTCTTTCCCCTTCTATTTTCTTTCTTTCTTTCTTTCTTTCTTTCTTTCTTTCTTTCTTTCTTTCTTTCCTTTTTCATTGCTCTGTCTTCCTTTGGTCTGTTTGTTTACACTATGGTATTCTCATAAATGGAAAATCTGAGGATTTGATTGGAGCGTGCCGCATGAAAGACTAGGAATGAGGAGAGTCCGGTCCTAGCGGCTCTTCAATTTCCGCCCCGTCTCAAGAGTAGATCCCCGGCGCTTTTTACGCAGCTTAAGCCTTTTGTTTTATTTATTTATTTATTTCCCCACCACATGGCTTCTGTTTTGGACACGCGAGAATACTTTGAATGCCTCTCATCTCCTGAGGCCACTGCGTTATTGAGATTTTACTCTACTCTTCTGATAGACTGACCCTCTGCAGCAGGGTCAGGAGATATGCGGATAACCCCCACGCATTTCTGTTGGATTTGAAAATCTGTTGCTGGAAAATCCCTTTTAAATCTAGCAATGTTCTCCCTCATCTCTGTCTAATCATATAACACAAGGGTTTGATGGTGAATCTAAGCAAATGTATAGCCGTATACTTTCAACATCGTGCTTTCCAAATCCATCGACCTTAAGGGTGTACGAATTGGGTAATGAGAGGACATTAAACAAACCATATGTCAAGTTCCTTCATGTCTGGCAGGCCTGTACTGAGAAGCCATCATCTTCAGGGTATCAGTGGAAAAGTAAAGAAAGTGCTGCTGGATATAGAAGATAATGGTAAGGCCATATGCATCGGCAACATAGATTTATTGGTGCTGAAATCCCATCCGCCTCAATAACAGCTTCTTTGGCAGGACATTTGGAAAGTTGAAAAAGCGTCAATGCATTTGTATCCCCTCCAGACTACCCAGTGTAAGAGTCCAACACAGGAACCAATGGGACAAATGTCTGTGGTATACTTAGTATACTTAGTCTAAATATTTAGACAACTGGCTGATTAATATACCATTACATAACAGCACTCAGATGCAGATCTAATTCAGCTCATACACACATACTGTAATTAGAAAAGTAGTTAGTCTTATTGTAAAGGAACATAAAACCTGAACACAGATATTGTAATACAGTAATAGTAAAAGTATTTGTGGATACTTAGACATGCACGCACGCATGCACGCATGCACACACGCACACACACACACATCGCATCACATGACATGATGCCTTCCTGTTGGATTTTGAGACGCTAAGCCCTGCTGATGGTGGTGACGGTGGCTGCACAAAAGAGACTCTCTCATGGATGGATTCCCGTAAAGTAATCTCTGCACTCTCTCTTTGTGTCCCAGTTTTCCCGCTCGTGCTTCCAAACAGCTGAGCGGCCCATCTACAGAGCCACACATCCCCAGGAGGGACCTCCTCTTACTGTTCACAACAAATGGCACCACGCAAGACTTCAGTGTGTGTGTGAGTGTGTGTGTGTGTGTGTGAGAGAGTGTGTGTGTGTAGGAAGCTGGTATTGGCATTAGTCAGAGTAATATCTTGCTCTCTCTCTGTGTTTATGTGTGTGTGTGTGTGAGTGTGTGTGTGTGTGTGTGGGTGTGTGTGTGTGTGCGCGTTTGTGTGCATGCGTGTGCGTATACGTGTGTGTTTTGGTTTCTTGAGCATGACTTACAGTTCCCTTTTGTATACAGTAATTACTTCATATCTTCGTTCACTGACTATTAGTTCCCTAATTTTGAGTGCCAGGTTAGCTGTGTGTGTGTGTGTGTGTGTATGTGTGTGTGTGTGTCATACAACTACATCTTTTGTTTAGTATGCACATCATATTAATCACCACCACCCATGATCAGCGATCCACACTGGGAACTTCATTTACAGGTGCAGCTGAGTCTAGGTGACATGTGCGGGCACATATAAATCAACGGCTGACACACAATATACGTCCGCCTAACTTGAGATAAAAGCTTTCATACACCTGTCCATCAAAGTGTCATCCAGTGGCTCCTTACACCGTTAGTCATAATGACACATTTATGAGGAATTGTTGTGTGTCTGATGGATTGTTTGGATTGTTTTCTAAAGCAAAACAACACCCTATCCGTTTCCTGCAAATTCTCACACAGAGCATTACTCATTACCAAACCCGTCATTAGATTTTCATCTCTGATGCAACTTCCTGGTGGCTTACTGTCTGTCTTAACCAGTGGTGGAGGAAGTACTGAAACTCAGTACTTAAGGAAAAGTACAAATAAACAAAGAAATATTTACTTTAGTAAAAGTAAAAGTACCACAATGACAACCCTACTTACTGTAAGTAAAAGTAAAAAAATACCTGCTTTTAAATTTACTTTAAGTATTAAAAGTAAAAGTATTTGCATAATGATTTTTTCTCTTAATATCTATATTCTAATAATAAAAAAATGATGGGCTGTGACATTTTAATTAAGCTCGTTTTAGGTTATACTAGGCTAGATAGTTTTAAGCTAATGTAATTGTGCTTACCATCTGTGGCCCAGTTTACATTCTGACTTACAATTCTGGAGAATGTAATTCTGGTTATCTACTAGGGTGATCTGCTGAGTTAATTTAATATCATTCAGTAAAATACGAGAGCCTGAAGTTTAACGGGGTAGACAAGGGAAAAACGTCCGATGGATCCTAATGCCTCTTTATTTGATTACACACAATTATGAAATATTTCCTAATCTGGAAAATGTTTTTTTCGGCCAGCGGTTCTATACTGTAATAGTCTACCATTCATTTGTGCCGCAAGGTGAGTTTTCTCTCTTCATGTTTCCAAAAAAATAAAGTATATCCGGCACTCCTGCTTCAGTTCCCTTTTGCATTGTATTTTGGTGTGACGCATTTTTACTTTTCAGTCAATATTACCTTTAAAACTATATTGTCATATTGCAGTTAGCATGTTTTTAGGATGTTAGCAAAAAAACACATTGCTTAATGTCATGCTAAGTACATGAAACCTCATATGGTGTGACCCCATATCATATAGTGTGATCGGGTTTTCTCGTCACACCATATGATTTATTTGACACACTGTATGATAGAAACTGCCTTTTCCTCCATAAATAATGTTTTTTCATACATATGTTTAACTCATAATTAAGTGTAATATATATTTTGACATATTTAACATGATTTAACATTTATTATTTAAGATGTGCAACTATTGCATGTATTGCTAATCACACACACATAAAACACAGAAATCACCCCCACACACACTCACTCACTCACTCTACAGCCTTGGATACAAAAGATACATATTTGACATTCTAAATATCAATAGTAATCTGAGAAAATAAATTCTGGTGTTAAAGAAAACAGTATATTAATGTTGTCTTTAGCACTATAAGTAATTGCAACAATTTAATCTGATTATAATGCAAGAAAACCTTTTAAATTATCTGAATAAATTGTTGAACTTTTAACAGATATAAAGAGAATAAACTCAAAGGGGAACTACAAACATTCAGATTGAAGCCCACCATTGAGAAGAGAAAAACTCAGGGAACCCAAGAGCTATACAATTTTTGGTGGCATTCTGTTTTGCATAGTTGTGATTTCTGAAAGTGAACCTTTACATGATATACCTGTCTTAAACTGTCTTTTGTTGCTTGTGAAATACATATAATACACATTTTGGTATTAACAGATTGTTTTGTGGTGTTATTTATCATATGGTGTGACACCATATCATTTGGTGTGACATCAAGAAATTATGAAAATAAAAAGGCTTTTGGGGTCTAAATCATACAAATCTCAATGGAACAGATAGAAAATAGGGTCAGCAAAAGTCACAAGAATTTCTTTTATATCAAGGTATGTCAAAATGAATATGACGTTTATTGAAAAATTGAGGATATATGCCTTACTCTGTGTATTGATGAAGAAATATGCTGTAAAATGTAATAAATTTGCACAAGGGAATGCTAGATCTTGATGAAGTAATGATAGAAGATTATAATACATTGCTCACATTAAAAACAAAATACCCCATTATCATTTTACAAACAATAACTTTCATGTCACACCATATGACACTTTTAGTCACTACCACAACTAATTAATGAATAAATGTGAATTTCAACACAAAATCTAAAAGACCATACATATTTTTGGGAATGGAAGGGTCAGTACAACAGGACTAAGTGATTTCCATGCCTAATATCTGAATTTCTTTTCAAAAACATTTTTTCGGCCTAAAACGTCAACCACCCATATGCATGAGCGCCTGTCAGTTCGCTGCTCCGCGGACTAGCAATCTCATTGGGGAGGAGGCCCTAACGCTGCAGATAATAGACAGAGAAAGGCAAGCTTATGCTCGAGGCACAGAACACATTTGCATGTCCAGTGTAGCCATGGGTCTGGTGAATAGCCTATGGAATGCAGATGCTACAAGTTCAGGCTTTGTCTGCTCTAGACTAGAAGCCTATGTTTTAAAGCTTTAGAAGCGGGGCACGTAGCGCTAGAATCTCAACCCAGCCCCCTGGTAAAACAAACGTGTTTGTCAGAGACAAAAAAACTGATTGTAAAATGTAGCCTAAGTGAAAAGGAACGATGGTGTTGTAGAAATGTAGCGGAGTAAAAGTAGCCTACAGATAATTGGTGCAAAATGTAACGAAGTAAAAGTCAAAAGTATGCACTATAGATTCTATTTAAGTAAAGTACAAATACGTGGAAAATTTACTTAAGTACAGTAACAAAGTATTTGTAACAAAGTACAGTAACAAAGTATTTGTACTTCGTTACATTCCACCACTGGTCTTAACCCTAAAGGAGTACTGGTGTGATGTGAATGTTGGGAAATGAACGTTCTAAAGAATATCTGGGTTCATTCAACATAGAATTTTAGAACTTTCAATTGTTGCGGAACGGAATCTTATGTTAGAATGTTCAAAAACCTACACCTTTAGCAAAGATCCAACCCTCTCTGCCTTTAGAGCTGATATCGATCAACCATAGCTGTGACTTGTTGACTGAACGCTTCATTTATTCTTCATCCAGGATGGGAGTTGATGGGATATGTAGTTAGTGTGTAGAAGTCCAAAAATGACTCACATATAAGTTTTTTTTCCCCACTATGGCTTGTTTCTGCTCACCTCATAACCACAGTATCAGTGAATGTTGGCATTGCCATTGTCTAAGGTCACAAATCAACATAACATGCGACTTCAATGAAGGCAACCAAACCGAAACTTCTGATGTCCAGCAGAGACAGGACAGAGACATCCTAGATATCTTTCACCCTCCACCCACGACCTGACCGTCACCAGCCCCTCAGTCTGGAGCACAGTCTACGCATTCACCCACCGCCAGGCTATATTTGTGCCGTCTGACATTTGGAGGTGCGACATCGCCATGTGCGGCAGTTGTGGCATGCAGTGCCGAGAATAGAACTAGGTTTGCAAGAGCCCACAAGTCCTCTATAAAATCGGAGAAAAATCTCGTTGTGGAAATGAGCCCAGCACACGTTGCATTCATGGCATTGATGACCGATATAGAGTGAGTCACTTGGCTGATGTACTGTATCTGATGTCCGTTGGAGTGACACAGGGGAAATTTAACTAGAAATTGACATACGTGAGGTCATCAAACTCTTATGTGGACTCATAAGCCACAATGGGCCTCTGTTTCATCATTTCCTGTCACTTGCTATAGTCACTTGTTGCTATACTGTCACTTGTTGCCAACTAATTAGGTAATACAAGTTAACTTGTTCTAAAAATAAGTGGACAATCATAAGTAAGGCTATGATTTCATACTGTTACATATCCCATAAGGGTGGAGAAAGACACCTTGATTGATCATTGATAGAAATGTTTGTGACTTGTTTTTGCTATCATTTTGAAAATATGTTGTCCATCATAATTAAACCGCTATTTGAAAATGAAGGTTTGCAGACTAACATCGTCCCCTCTCCACCAAAAAAATGACCCAGAAAAACAAACTCAGTAGGCCTACAGTCCCTCTCCACCCAGAAAAAAAACAATCATAACTGCCTATTTTTGCACTCTGGTGCCCGGCACGTTGAGGAGAGCTTGTGTTTACTTGCCAATGTGTTGTGTTGTGTCGCCATAGTCATTTTGATGATGGCTGGGAAATTGCAGGAATTTTAATCAGTGTTTTGTTTGCCAGAATGTCATGTCTTATTAAACACTGACAGTCATAATAGCTCCACAACACACTAAATATCAAACAATTAGACAAGACTACATGGACTGTCTGTAGAGGCGAGAGAGTAATGACAAAAACAGTTATCAATGAAAATATTGTTAATTTGTCTCAGACATAGCACTGGAAATGCTGTCTATCTGTGCTGAATACTGAATAAAGATTGAATTAGTTATTCTAAAGTTGAAATAGTTTGCCTGTGGGATTGTGTGTGTGTGTGTGTGTGTGTGTGTGTGTGTGTGTGTGTGTGTGTGTGTGTGTGTTGGGGGGGTTGGGTTTTTTTTTTACAGCGAAGTTTGTGTTGTGTTGTTATCAATGAAATGAAAAGTATTCCCAGACAGACCACCGTTTTGAGCAGACCTCAAACATACTTTCCCATGGAAGCCTGAGTTACAGCTGTCATGGACAGGTTTGCTTAGTCTCCCGGAAACCAAGTTAAATAATTCCCCACATAACAGAGAACATTGGACAGGGCTAAGAATTTTGTTGCCTGACAAGGCTCACTACCATGGCTTCCTCAGAACATACACACATTACACAGTTGACATATCAAGTGTGCTTTGAAATGCTTTGCATTGTTTCATTGTTTCAAGAGTTGTGTGCTTTTACCGTTTCTGCACGCTATCAAAGTAAAAAGTGGTGAAAGAAAGAGATATAACCACAGACCAAAGATAGCAAGAGCTAGACCAGCAGCTCATTTAATTCTTTAGTTGTTTCTCACCTTCAAGCCAACCAGATGTAAAATGGTGAAAGATGAAGGATAAAGTGAAGGAAGAGATGTGGGGGAACACCACAGGAAGATGTTTTCATGCTGACAGTAAACATTACGGTGATGGCTTCCTGTTTTGTCATCGTCTGTCTTGATGCAAGTCTTGACACAAAGTCATGTAGCTTTTATTATGATTTAATGTTGGGTAAGGCTATTTGCACCCCTGGTACAATTAGCAGTGTATGCTATTCGTACCCTGGTGCAATAAGAAGTGAATTCTATTCGTACCCAGGTGCACACAGGCATATTAATCACACAATGTAATAATATATATATATATATATTTTTTTTAAAAACAAGCAACATGTTTTTTTTTGTTGTTACATAACAGAGTGTTAATAGCTCAGCTGTGTAATAGACACTCTGAATAAGGTATGCTGTTTGCATCAATGTACAGTTAGAAGTGGATGCTATTCGTAGCCTGGTGTTTATAGTAGGCTACTGCATGCTATTTACACCCTGGTGCAAGAACTAGCTAATTGTTGCAATCAAAACTTCCTTTTGAGAACCGATTTCTTGTTCAAATTGCGCGCCTTTTCTCTAGAGACATTGGTACACATGCACACTCACTCTGCCAAAACATGAGATTCCAACCCGGGTCTCCCGCATGCCAGCCCTTACCAATGACCACTGCAATCTGCTTCCACAAAGAGATGTGGTTTGCAGGTAAACTTATAGTTTATAGGCCTGAACGTCATATTCACGAAATTTCTGTTAGCTAACAAACTGACGGTTGTATGTGTTCACTGAACAAAGATTATGAAAATAAAACAAAACTTTTCCATCTCATATTTAATTTGAACAGATATTAGTGCTGAAACCGTTCAGAATTCTTCACTTTCTAATGACGAAAAAACGAATGTCGGCCATGTTTTTTGGGCACGCGAGCAACATGTTTTTGTTGTTATGTAACAGGGTGTGAATAGCCCAGTTGTGTGGCCACAACTCCGTTAAATATATTTTATTTATGTATATTTTCTATATATTTTCTGTTGAGCATTTTCTGTTGAGCATTGAGTTTACTCACTACTTGAAGGTAGCTGTGTTAATTTGTCTATGTACTATCACTTTGTTTCAATAAAACTGGATTTAAAAAAAAAAGTAATCTAGCCTGAATTGTTTTTGAAAGTGTGAAATCGATGCTGTCAATCAAACCTGATTTCTCCTCTGAGGGGGTTCAACATCTGTGTTCTCTGAGGTTATTTCCTATGACACTATCCTGTTTAATTCATTTAATTTATTTCACAAAAACATATATGATCACTTATAAATAAAAATAAACAGGAAAGAAGACATGAAAGGGTTGACTAACTTGCATTCCATGCTTTGTTTTGGTGGGTTTGCTGGCCTATCATAACAGAGCATGGACAAAAGGGGAGGGGACATTTTTTGTTAGGCACTGTCTTCGCCTCTCGTTTCTGGGCAGATGAACTATTTTCTCTCCGCCTGTTCAGGTCAATTAGACTCACTGGCAAATCAGTTGAGCAAGGTTTCCTCGTGGCGTTTTAAAAATGAAAATAACTTTTCGTTGTTATGTCTTCTGTTATCACTGATGATTTTTATTGGACCTTGACCTAATTATGGACCCAGTTCTGTACATGAGTGGCATTTCCTCTGTGCCAAAATATGGGGTGTTGACATATTTCATAGGTGTTTATACATCATCTAATTTACAACATACTACTCTCTGACATAGCTACTCTTATTTTTTCCACTTGTTAATTGTAAATACAGTGTTTAGCTGTAAAGTGGTGAGTGAGACAGTTAATCAGAAGTCATTATCAAGCTGAAAATATATTGTGGTGTCTTGTACTGAGCTATTGACTGAATTAGTCTGCTTAATGTCTAATAAACCATAAATACTAAGCATACATAACATGCTAAGGATGTACTGTACATAGCATTAACCATATTCAAAACTCAAGAGTCTTTCTCAGTAGAAACTTAGCGTTTTATTTCTAAAAGGAACAGTTGACACAGAAAACCATTCTTTCTGCCAGACACCCTTCTTTGCAGTAGAAAAAAAGTGACTCATATACAAACAGTATAGCAGGCAACACAACTGAGGCCTGTGTGTTCTTCTACATTCAATCCACAACACTTCACTGTAAAATATTTGTGGCTCACACTGCCATTTGCACCAAAACCATAAGTCATCAACCTTTTTCGCTTTTTCCATCTAATGATGGGGGGGAAAATATAAGCCCTGTGAAAAAAGCAGTGGCTAGTTTTTGCCTCCAACCCATTCCCATATATTGCAGACACGCATCAGAGTCCCATTCCTTACGTACGAAATACTTCCCTTAAGTTACATTCTTGATCCTTTGTTTACTGCAATACCCTATACCCTCAACTCCCTCCCCCCAGGCTTCCTCATAACATGAAGACAATTCACATACCATTGGGACCATGAAAACAATACAGAGACCAGAGCACACAAACCCTAAAGCCAAACCTTTAGCAGCAGCAAACAGATAAAAAAGAGAGGAAAGACACTGGGAGAGGACACTCAACTCTTGGGGAGTTGGCTCAAGTACAAAAAAGGTGTCTTTCACACCCAATGGCTGACTGTACACTGCATAGAGGGAGGGGAGAGGATCATATTTCAACTATAGTCTCTCTGAAAGCGATCAATTATGTGGCTCCATATGAATACAGAAATACATACAAACTTCAATATGAAGCGACAATTCACGCGGTACCAAACCCTTTCACTTTCACATTCTGGCATTCGAAAAAAGAAGGCATCATTCTGTATCAGTGCAAACTTGACTAGTCTCGGCGACTCAGGACTGGTGATTTGGGGGGGGGGGGGCAAACAAAAGACAGCAGAATGAAAAAGAAACATGAAGAAGCATATGCAATTCAGCAGTGTGCACTACAAGAACTAACAGAGACAAATTTGACTTCTGCAGCTGATCTTGTCTTTGTAAAAAGGCCTTGACTTAATACAGGGCTGAAGTAATGCCATCAAACTCCATAGAACTGACTTTGACAATCATAGACAATTGCAAAGGAAGGCATTTATGTTACAAGGAAAAAAATAAAAACAAATCAAATTGAACAACTTCAGTTTGAAACTCTAAGTAATGCTTTAAGTGCACAGCAAAAATGAGATACTTGCAAAAAAAGGACAACCATTTGTCAGGAAATACAGCAGAACATTACCCTGTTCAGCCAACCCGAGTTGAGTTTCATCCTGCTCCATTTTAGCTTGCCACATCAGATGACATGACGACAGCAATTAGCCACATTGGTTAATCTCACAGACTACTCTGCACTGGGATTAGTGTGACCGTAACATCGAACGCTAACCGTCACTCTTCCCCTCATCCACATTTGCAATACTGTTCATTTCCCCCATGATCCATCGATTATATTTTCAGTTGACAAAGCAGGAAGACAATGTGTACATCTCTCGGAACTGATGGGGGGGGGGGGGGGCGTTCAAGCTGTTAGCATCTGTGATTGAAAGTTCAAGTTGACGGGTAACTGAATGGCTTGAGCCAATGGCTATCAGCGGCCTGTTTTGGAATAAGCCTGTTATCTCCACTAGGCTTGGTCCAAGGTCAGATCTCCACAGGCTTCATCTATGGGAGGCTTTGTTTCTCTTGGGTTAGTCGTGTTGGGGTGATTTTTATTTTATTTTATTTTGTTAGATCACCAGTAGGGGGTGCTGCTCTCGATGTGGCCCCAGCTCTGCCACTCGGGGAAGAAACCACTGGACGTCCTCGGGCTCCCGAACTGATCAAACTCCATCTCGGTTTTCTTGCTCTTGAACTCCTGCGTAGGCGCCTGGATGGCGCACGAGTGCTGGTCCTGTTCGTGTTCCGAGTGGACCAGCTTGTAGTTCTTGCCGTCGTTGTTGTCCCAATGCTCCTGGTCCAGGGTTTTGTAGCAGATACAAAACTCCACGCTTTTGTTGTGGGGAATGACACTGGGCAGGTCGATGAAAAACGAAAAGGTATCAATGTCCAGACAGCCGTACACATTATTCATGTAGATACAAGGAACGTCCGTGTAGGTTTTCCATGAGTCATATGTTATCCGGATGTTGACCGTCTTCTCGAAGCTCACGTTGCTGACTTTGATGGTGCCGCTGAGGGACTTGTCTTGGAGCACGCAGTTCTCCAGGCTGACGAGGTTCTTCTTTAGTCGGTTCCGGAAGTCCAGGTAGTCTGCAGCTGGCTGGGCGAAGTCCAACATCAAGCTCTTCTCTTTCTCCACCCTCAGGCCTACGATGGCGTTCTCCAAGTCTGACAACTCGAACTGCAGGTCCGCCAGGGGGTCATCTTGAAATTCCTTGAACACATGGATGGCGGTCAGGGACATGCCCTTGGAGTCTGCAAACACCACCCTCTTCTTGCGCTTGGTTTTGGGGCTCCGCCAACCCACGTTGGTGGTTTCGACCTCTGCCTTGGAGCTTATGCAGGGGCGCAGCGGCTTGTACTGGTTGATGAGGTTGCGCGCTTCGTAGGATCCCAGGAAACTGCATACTGGCGGTGACTGTGCCAGACAGATCCGCATGGCCACGTCCACGGGCATGATGGGACTTGGCATCGGCCTGGGGTTTAATATCTGCAGGACCCTGTGGTGGAGGAGAAAACAGCAGACATTAGACTTTCATTGAACAACAGGCCGACAGGTAGACAAGAGAGTCTACACAAAGAGAGCACATCAGAGAGGCAAGAGTGCACAAACGTTAACACTATGAGCACACACTTTGGTCAGTCCACTATCTTAACAAATGCACCTATTTGGTGTGCCAGAATGCTGCATTTGTCATTACTACTATTTTTTTAGATTTGGACCTCAACAAGTCTCTCAGTAGCCTAGGCTACAGAGTACAAACAGACAAATAATGAGATAAGGAAACATTGCAGAAAATATTTTTTATTTCAATTTTCATTATTGTTTCAACTTTTGAGTGACCCTGCTTAACAGTAATGATTATTATTTATCATGTTAAACTTAGTGTTCAGTTTTAACAATTTTCTATTTTAAACAAACAAGTTTCTAACATTTCCACCTGACGCCATGTCTTTTGACAAATGAGTGTGGTCGGAAACAATAGTTAAATGCTACACTGCCTGTCCTAACAATTATACCGGTACATTATGCATGAAACTATGATAGCCGAGACGGAGGCTCAGGCAACCACATCAAATTAAACGTGTTTATCACTTCTCATTCGAGCTAATACACACATAAGCCACGGGGTTTCTATTTAAAATGTCTCATTTAAAACTATAAAGCGATATAGTCACCATAGTGCTGTTACATTGCCATTTTCATTCAGATAGCCTACGTTCAGTTCAACATTGTTCTTTGTTGCGTTAAAGCCGGCCTGACGCGCTTTATCTTACCTGGTACAATTCATTGGTAGTTCTTCTTTTTTCCGGTAAAATGAAAATAAATACTGGTTGAAACGTAACGTAGAAACGTATGATTCTATGAAGACTGTTTCAATTACCAGCTGAATAATTCGGTGAAAGCATTATAAAATAAAACCAGTTTTAAACTGTGAATGTCTTTAGGTCCCACGACACACCCCCCTCTCGAGTCAGCCTGGCTGCACTGGCAATGACTGGGTCCCTTTCAGCCACCACATCAAGCCTATTTGCGTATCGCAGTGCAGGAGAGCCCCGGCAGCCAATGACAATCCAAAAAAGTTTCGGTTTCAGCCAATCAGCACGCACCCTCACATCACTCCTGGTGCGCGTGACAAAGCAACGCAGCCTTCAGATTCACTGACCAGGAAGTTTGAAAGGAGAGGTTAAGGAGGGAGCTAGTGAAGAGACGTTACCGAAATACTGTGTAGACCCCTGTCGGGAGATATTGTAGATGTGTCTCTTTACCACGGCATTTAACATATTTCTTTCTTTCTTTTTAATCCCTTCTTTCTTTTATTGTTGAGGGATTCAATAATAAGAATTATTTTTCTAGAATTCTCATGATAGGCCTACCTACATTTTCAGTGTAAATAAACGCATCAATAAATCAACCCAGCTGGGATGGACTTGGTGTATGTGCAGTAGTTGATCAACTGGATCATCCTTTTTAACCAAGTGAAATGTAGGTCAATGTGAGACATCACCCACCATATTCACTGGAACTGGGCCCTGTAAAATGATGACACTCAGAAACTTGCATTCATCATCACTCTGTCTGGCATTGAACAGTGCAGTCAAACTAAAATGATCTTATTTTAGCCTATTACCACTAAACTTCACTGTAGACTATAGCTTAGATATTGTATAAGTGTAGGCCTATGTTTACTGTTCTCAGAAAACATTTGTGGTTCGTGCTCTTGATAACATAAACAAACTCTTTTCCATCAGCTGATGCAAGAGCGGACGCCATGGGACCAGTGCCTCTGCATCACGTAGCCTTCATTCTCAGTCATCACATGGCTTGTGGTAAGAGAGAGGATGCAAAGGTTTCCTCCAACTAAAGCTTGCAACAGATAAGATAGGCTACTCTAAAAATGACTGCGTCTATGTGACACTGAGTGAGAGATGTGAAAAGAGTGAGAGTTCATTAAAAGGTCTCTCTCTCACCTCAGAAGCACTTCATATCCATCATGTTGATGCACTAATGCAAATATGCTGACAGCTTCCATATTAAGGTACATCATGTAAATATATGACTACAGTTTGAATACACTAATATCACAGATAAAACTGAAAGTTACTACAGTTGTCTTTACAGAGTTCTACAGACTTTTTTTATCAAGAGACCTTTAAACATGTTTATATAATGCCATTCGTATAGCTGCAGTCATAATTATTTATATCTGAAGTGACAGTGCAAATATTACATAATATAAGTAACGTGCTAAAATATATCTGCTGATTACTGTTAATCTGATTAAAGAAACACATTTTGCCACAGCTTGTCAAACACGACTTAATATCACATCTTTACGGCTCAGACACATTCAAATTAAATATGGCTTTAAACTGTCCTTAAATGCGATACCTATTATCTTTATTTTCATGTTGCATTTAGTAGCTCTCTAACAAAAAAGTGCATCACTCAGTGAAAGCGCATTATGCCTATATAAACATTTGTGTTTACTGCAGCCTTCCATTCAGTAAACATGTATACGCAATGAGTAACACTCAGGTTTTAGGCAACGCCAGAGAGATAAGGATGTGATGAAACAACAATTGCATTACCTCTTAATGTCAGAGTTTCCCTCAATGTTTGCTGTTGTCCTGCTCTTGGTCCTCAGTCAAACAAATGCCCTTGCAGAAGTTCAGCATACCAAGTTTGTCGACAAGACAGGAAGATCTTATTATTGGTCAACCGAATACTGTAGAACAGGAAGCTTGTACTCAAGGCCAGCCCTCTGACAATATCAGTCATGCTATGAACAAGCCAAATAGACTTAGGTGCATTCCTCTTTTTCATTTTGTGAGACCATAGGCATTAGCTTCATGGAAAGGTGAATCCCTTAAAGACTAATATCAGGGCTCTGCTGTATCAAATCATAGCTAATGTTTGTTTGACCATCTGTCTGAACACAACATATTTTACTCTGCAAAAATAATTATCTTAGACTTGCAAATGAACATAATGACATTTAATTGGAGCACAACTGGCTATTGTTTTCAGTGGCAGCAGGTTGAGTTATTGACCATATCCTAAATATGATGGAACAATGGAGGGAGGGAACACCTTTAAGTCATATCAGTTTGCTCGAACAGTAAACACGGGGTAGACAATACGGAGTGGAGTGGCGAGTTCAAGCTTGCCAAAGAATCCAGGTATATGCACAGGCTGTTAACCTTGTTTTAGGAAGATGTGTTTTGATGGAGGCCTTACAGCGAAAGGAAAGTTATAGACCCCCCCCACCCCCGAAATGCTCCAGTTTTTTGTAATCAGTAATTAATTTTCAAATCACTCATGACATGAGTATAAGTAAGTATGAGTACTCTTTTGAATATGGTCTCTGCATTTATCCCAATCCGTGAACTAGTGAAACACACTCAGCACACAGTGAGGTGAAGCACACACTAATCCCAACGCAGTGAGCTGCCTGCTACAGCGGCGCTCGGGGAGCAGTGAGGGGTTAGGTGCTTTGCTCAAGGGCACTTCAGCCGTTCCTACTCGTTCCTACTGGTCGGGGTTCGAATCGGCAACCCTCCGGTTACAAGTCCAAAGCGCTAACCAGTAGGCCACGGCTGCCCCTAATGATGTTTTATCCCTGCAGACAGAAGCATTTTGATTTCTGTGAATATGTCTTAAGGGTTCATATAGTGAAGATTAGGAAACCAACACTCTATTTGACCTCTGTCCCCGAACCACTGACCCTATTGATGGCACTCCGTCTGACTCAAAATGATATCAAACACAATATCAGGGACCACGGAATGACTCAGAACTCCTCATGTTGCTGCAAATGAATACCGTGTGGGTAATTAATCTCACTGTAGAGACGGTAATTAACTTTGCCACCTCACTTTTAATGTGCTACAAGCTGTTGCACTCCCGTATGAAGTGAGCTGTGGAGTAGTTGGGCTTACTAGTCGGAGTCTCCCCGAAGGCTCAAGTGTGGGCTCATGCTGAGGTGAAAATGAGACACTCCAAGCTGTAAGATGAATGGACATGCAGCTGACAGGGCTAGAGACAGGAAGGGCTATTTTTGATGTGTCCTAGTGATAGAGGGGGGTTATCTCGTGTCTCTTGTGTCCAGAGAGGTGTTGCACAATTCTGCTTCGTAAGTGACTTTGAGGAGAGGCACTGCCACTGTGTTTCTGCAAGTGCAAATGAGTAGCAGGGTGCATTGTCATAAGGTCTAATCTGTGTCAGACAAAGACAGGTTCTTAAAGAACACCACTTAGAACTCCTTGAAAGTTTCACCTGAGTGCAGTTGAATGCTGTGTTATAATATTACAGTGGCAAGGCCTTCAATTGTACATCATTCAGTCAAGCCACATTACAAATCTATGACTTTGCAGCCAGTTGACTGGACTTTGGTCTTGTCTCTCATATCTTGTATGATGTTGGACTAACTTCATTGTATCACAAGCATACAGAACTAAACCGATTAAACGTGGTATGTGACCTCTAAAATATGCTAGTAAGATATGATGATATTTGAGTTGGCAGTGACTGTTTTAAATGACCTGAGGTAGATCAGGTGAATGTCTGCTGCCTGCCACAGGTTGCTGAAATACTGTCACTATTGCAGGCTGTGGCAATATTTGCACAGCTATTGCGAGGTTGCAAGCCCACATTTATAAATAAACCTGCAGAGCACACTGGACAAAGGCCAATCGGGGTCAGCTGCAAAAGAGATGCATCAAGAGACAGCCAAAGGCTGGCTCACTGGAGATGGATATAGTTCTGCTTGTACGTGTCATGCATCTCTCAGCTCTAGGCAGCAGGTGACTCTTGAACCATAGTAGCCCAGATCTCACCCCACATCACCTGCCTGCAGTGAAATGGCCACGAGTCCGTTCCGTGTTCAACTAGGGGGGAGAAGCATTGACAAGGACACAGTGGGGGAAAGTGGTCTTTTGTCACGAATAAAGACCCGGGTCACTAATCTGTGAAATCAACCATGATATACTCACAATGCAATTAGAGATGCATTCAAAGTTGTTGATATTTAGTTTTCCTGGCCTAACCTCTCTTTTGATGAAGTGGAAAGTTTCGCACTGGCACCTTATCCTAACTTTGTGAAACTGTTGAGTAATAATTATTGTGCAATAAAATAATATCTACTTGTGAATCAGTAAAAGAGAGTGTTGGCAGCATGATATGTGCATATGTAAGAGCAGATATTTTTAACTGCAGTTTTTTCCCCACTCTAGTGTCCAGATGTTGGGTTTTGTTTGAGTTTTAACAAAAAACTGAGCAACACTACCCTCTAGTGTGCAATAGTGTTATAATAAATCTGAAGTTTAATGTAACTGACCCAGTTATGAAATATTTGGTAAAATTAAATTTCTGAGGGAAATGTACTTATTTATAAAATTAACACAACACATATATATGTATATTTACACAACTCCTCTAAAATGTTATGTTACAAATATGATAAGTATTTTTCACTAAAGTTAAGCCAAAAACCTCTTCTGCCTAGTGACTATATTTGGTCATTCTAGGAGGCAATTACATTACGGACAATTTGATCATTCTGGGAGGTTATTACATTAGGCCTGCAGCTAGCAGGGCTGGAGGGCCGACGGCTGCTGGTTTTTCAGGTCGCGCAGGAAGGGAGGTCAGATGAAGGCCCTTCTCCACTTCTCCACTTCTCTTTTCTTTGCTTTCCTCTTTACCTCTGTGTCATTATCATTCCTCCTTTGCACCTTTTTTTTTGTATATTTCTCGAACAATCACAAAGATGACCTGCTGTTGATAATTTTCATTCCTATTTTATTCATTTCATTACTATTCCATTAAGTGTCTACCCACTTTACAGACTAATACAAAAATAAGAGGATCCCAGTCATAAAACAGAACGCTACCTTCTCACTGGCCATTTCCAGTGTATCCAGACAAATGTAATACATTAGCTATGCTTTTACTTCCATAGGGTAAGCACACACATCACAGCATATGATTAAAGTACAGGTAACCTAACAATCCGTGCGTAAATGCATATTATTTTCAACCTCATTCCAGCAATATTGTTTTTTCTTGTAGACACATAGCATTTAGTTTATAATATTTCTGGCACAGCATATATGTTAACATTCTTCATACATTCAATCTTCTTGGTGCACTCAATTGGATATTAATTTTGACATAAGTCGTAAACAGGACATTTAGAGGCCCTAATTTAAATAGTCGCCAAAGTGCAAACTCTATCGACAAGCAACATTTTTGTGCATGAACTGTAGCTATCGTGTGGCAGGTGGGCACATTGAGCTGACTCATCAATGTTTGCAGTCTTGGCCATGGTGTTAAATTAGGAAATTGATTTTGCCTAATTATTCATTTAGCTTAGATAGACTTAAAGTCTTTGCACTTTGCACATCATTCAAATTAGGACCCTTAGTGTCAAACGTAGTTTGCATAATGTTTCAGAATGTGCCAGGTAAAAGAGTCACACAAAATGGAATGCTTCTGTTTTGTAGAGGGCACAGCAGGTGTACGTGGAGACCATTTGTGGTTTACCCAATGGCTTCTCATGGTACTGTAGAACAACACATACACACATATATTTTTATACGTACACATATACATACAAATACACACACACACACACGGTCTCTCTGGTCTCTCTCTCTCACACACACACACACACACACACACACACACACACACACACACTTAAATACACAAAACCCACATCATTCTTATGACACAGCTTTTGTATTTCATATTTACAGGTATACTGAACACGTATACTGAACAGCTTGGCTCTTCCCCTCTGTGTTTGCGGAACATTCACACAGAGAGCTGAGAGTCAGTCTGAAGCCCAGGACACTTCACAGATGCTCTCCATTGGCAGAGTAGAACACTACAGTAACAGAATAGAAGAATAGAATGCAGAGAGGTAGAGGGCCATGGCTACAGGGGGCCAACCTTGCCTCGGCAGACTGCCACCCCTCTGATAAGATACTTTAAAACATTACACATTCATTTTCGGAATAGAGGAGATGGGGAGGGTTGTTCTAGGTTTGTTTTGAGGCGGGGTGGGGCGGGGGGTGGGCTAACTCCGGACCCAGTGCACTGGCACCCAGTGAGGTTCTCTATCCAGGCGATCTAGAATGTTCCGCAGTTCCAGGCAGGCACTGGCTGAGTCCTCCTTCACGAGGACCCGGTCCACCAGGTGGCCGTACTGCTGGTCCATCTGTTCAGCCGAGTGCCTCATCTCCTGTAGGTCTTCCTCCTTTAGGCCGAGAGAGAGAGAGAGAGAGAGAGAGAGAGAGTGAGAGAGAGAGAGATTTGACAGGGAGAGTGAGTGGAAAGCAAAGGGAGAGAAAGACAGAGATGATGGGAGAGAGAGGCAGTTTTCACATGATTCTGATTAATTGTTGTTATGAAGATATAATGCAAAATATAGGCATATTTGTATGTACCTCTTTACTGTTATATTGCATGTTCAACTCATGTTGAAAAGACATAGTACATCCAACATGTCCAGAACAAACACATAAAACCCTCCAGTCTTTGCATCTGGTACATAATAAAAAAACACGGCACATGTTGTGCCTAATGGACACTAGGTGGATGTCATGGGCACTCACTGTGATGTGTCCATTGTCACTCCTGCCCGGTGACGTGGAGGCACTGCGTCTCATGAGTGTGTCCGAGACGCGCGGCCTCACAAAGATCACATAGGGCTTAAACTCCGCCGTGCGCAAGATCTTCAGAGCCTTGGAGGAAATGCAAAGAGATAATGTAAAGAGAGGATGTGGCGTGAAAATAATCCATGTGGTATACAGTACAGTCACCTCTATGCCATCGCATGCGTCATGTACTGTACATGTATTGACATTTATTTATTTGGCAGACACTTTTTATCAAATGGCCAAGGAGACCTTAGGTAACAATAAATACTACTACAATAAATACTTTCTCACCTTAGAATTATTAAGTTCTATTGGACATTTTGGTCAAAATTACTTATTACTTATTATAGAGTTATTGACATATCCTTATTTTGTGACAACTTAAGAAGGTGAGGTGAGGTAATTCTTGTAGTTGTATGCATTTTTGGACATTATATCTAAAGAAGTTAGCTACGCTTATCAGTATAACTCTATGGAATCCTAAAACTTTGAAGCTCAATATCTCAGAGCTACTCAGAACATAGATAGAACCCTATCATTCCAAGGGGATGTACTACCAGAGGATGGGAGAAATGTAAGTAGTGGTCAAAGTGTGGTCAAAGGAGGTAGTGGTAGAAGGAAGATGAGGGAAGAAGGGAAGTGTTTGGTAGGAGCGTGTTGGGTTGTGTTGGGTTGTGTTGGGTTGACAGATGACTTAGGAGGAAAGAGTACTCCCGGAAGAGTTGGGTCTTCAAGAGCTTCTTGAAGAAAAAGAGGGATGCCCTTGTGCCCTTTTTGATTGATTGAAAACCAGACGCGCCTCCACTTCATGTATTTATAATGTATTGTGCTTGGAAGACCTCTGGGTCACAAACTAAAGTCAACATCAAAGCCCATTATCCAGTTGCTGTAATAAAGTCCTCATTTGTAAAACCTCTTAAATAGCTCAGTATTCTCACAGGAGAATAATACCCTTCGCAAATACAGAATGAATCGGGGCCCCGGAGGCTTGTGCAAATACGGTTTTGTATGCAGTAGCAGAGGTGTAAAGACATGAAGTCAACCTCTCTAATTAACTTCCTGTCTCCCTTTGACCCCTACTGAGCTCACCTCGGGCTGAACATCCACCAGACACAGCTTGTTCCTGGCCAACACACTGCGAATGGACTCCAGACTTGTACCATACTGGTTGTCCTTGTACTCCCCGTACTCAATAAACCTGGGTGTGAAAACAACAGAATTTAAATATAAATAGAGTACCCCAATGACTAAGTTCATTCATTATGGAGACCTAACATGATAAAAATGTAATAGTTAATTATGAAAATGTTGCAACGATAAAATCAATAGCACTGGTGAGATAATTTTGCATAATCACAATAATTAATTATCAGCATGGGTTTCATTATCTGATTGAATCAGTGCACTAATCCTTCCTTCATCACAGTTCAATGGGGGCAAACTCACTTGTTATTCTGGATGTCGGCCTCGAAGGCCTGCTTGGAGATGAAGTGGTACTCCACACCCTCCTTTTCATGGCTCTTGCGGGCTCGAGTGGTGTCTGAAACACACACACACACACAGGTTGATGTTGGAACTCCAACATATGTGGGTAAGGAGGAGGAAAGATTTCCGAACACTGCATCTAAAGCTCCCAGTTTCATGGTAGGTTACACAACGTTTCGACCACTCAAGTCTTCGACCACTCAGGTCTGACGAAGTGTGCAGATATCTTTTCTCCATTCTTCTATTGCAGGTCAGTGTAGCTTCAACATTAGTTTGAATCCAACCAACCCCACCCTCACTCATACCATATTGCTTAAATATACATTTATATACACTGTATATACATTTATCCTAATGGTCAAACACACACACACACAAACACACACACACACACATACATACACACACACACATACACACACAGCTTTGTCCTGTGGGTTGTGGGATGGGGACCTGAGAAGCTTGTGGATGTGGTGCCAAAAAACACACACTTACGCGGCACTGCTACTCCATAGCGGTGTGGGTTCTCAGCAATCACCCTCTGCTTGAGCTCATTGATCCGAGCCCCCAGAGAGCCTAGAGTACAAGAGAGGGAGAGAGAGAGAGAGAGAGAGAAGGAGAGAGGGGAAGGGGGGAAGGGGGGAGCGAGAGAGGGAGAGGGAGAGAGAGAGAGAGAGGTAGTCAGCAAAAAGTCAAACCTGTAAAAGTTTCCAATAACCTGCCAAACTGTAACTCAACACATTTCTCATAATTGTATAACCTAATAAGGTTCTGAGTCACTGAATTACTGATCAGCTATGAAGTCATCATCATACACACACACTCTCACACAGACACACCCACACACACACACTCCCACACACACTCACATGCACACACACGCCCACATACACACGCACATGCACACTTGCACAGGCATACATGCATACATACTGTACACATACACACACACACACACACACACACACACACACACACACACACACACACATTTTTGTGCCCAACACTCTCACCAATCAGCACTACTAGTCTGGGTCGCTCTGTTGGCCTCTGCTGGTACAGGGTCACCTCCTCGTAGATGAAGAACTCAGGATCATTGGAGTCTGGTGTCCGAGTCTCTCCCGACCCCTGGCGATCTTTTCGGCTGAGCCGGAAACTTCTACGGAGTCCAGCTGAGGAGCAGAGACAGATATGTGTAGTAACCTATAAACAGATGCATGTTGACACACACACACTCACACACACACATACGCACGCACACACACACACACACACACACACACACGTACACACACACATGCACGCACGCACACACACATACACACACACGCACGCACACACTTTTAAGAACCATTTAAAAACACTTAATCAGTGATCAGTGTTGTAACCTGCATGGAAGACTGATGTGAGTGAATATGAATATAAAACTGTCACCTTTGTATCCACTGCAAAGTGGAGGCAAACTACACGCTTTTCAACCCTGCATGCAACATTCGATCGTCTGGTGGATACCCATTAATAACCATGTACACAAAAGTGAATCAAGTGTAGGAAACAGACTGCAGCTGAGAAAGTAACTCTTTTCACAGAGCTAAGTGCATACACACAGTTCTACTGGGCTTGACCATCTGTGTTTGTGTTACAGATAGATTAGCACACACACACACACACACACACACACACACATCTAGGCTACAGTGTCACAGAGTGTACACTACACAGCAGAACATGTGTGTTTGAATGGGTAGGGAGGAGTACCTGAGTAAAACTCCCAGGAAAAGGCCTGGCCACAGGAGGGCGCCACCGCCTTCCACTTCGGAGAAACTACAGCTAATGTTAGACCATCACAGAGGAAATGCCCGTGCGCACATGCATGTTTACATACACACAGCCACACACACACATACTCCACATACACAGACACATACACCTCCACCGCAGCTGAAAGCCTGACAGGGCAGTGCATAGGTGAAGCCATGCTGTGTGTGTGTGTGTGTGTGTGTGTGTGTCCAATAAAAGTCCATGTATACCTTCCTATAACTTCATTGTGAGTGTGTGTGTGTTTGGTTCAGAACCGGACAGTAACGGAGTACATTTACTTGAGTACAGTACTTGAGTACAATTTTGAGGGATCTGTACTTTACTTGAGTATCATTTTTGGGGAGTACTCATGACTTTACTCAAGTAGGCCCCTACATTTGAGAGGCAAATATTTTACTCTTTACTCCACTACATTTCTATCCATAACCGTGAGTACGACAGAGTATTAGGGCCACACATGAAGAAAAAAAATATTTTTGCCATGGCAAGATTAAAGTCGACACGTCGACATTAAACTCGACATTTCGAGAATAAAGTTGAAATGTCATGTCGACTTTAATCTCGACGTGTCGACTTTAAAGTCGACATGCCGACATTAAACTCGAAATACAGTTTAAACATAGCCTACAGTTTAAGCTATGTAGCCTACAATAACACACAATATGTGACATGAATAATAGGCTTCAAATAGGTGTTATTTCAGATAGATTGCAGATATTCAGATAGATTGCGTCTTGTCTGTTAACTAGGCCTACTCATTGCCGTCATCGTGAAGCGCTGTATCTCGCTGTTATGGAATACCATGCTCTATGCCATTTATATAGCTAGAATAATACATGTATCCAATGATATAATGTTTCTATACAAAATGTTATTTCACTCTGTTTTACGTGGGTAAGGCCACCGCACATCCAAATAACTGCCCTTCATGACCCACAGGCCATCACTCTCCATAGGTTAACATGGCAAAACTAATTTTTCTAAAACTGCTTTTCCATGTCTCACCTGAAATAAATATAGGAGGCTAACACAGATATGTATAGGCCTAAGTATATACACTCTTTTGATCCCGTGAGGGAATATGTGTGCATGTACTTTATTTATGCATGTGTGCGTGTGCATGTAGAATACATGGGGTTTTCTGGTCGGGAGGACAGCTTCATTCGTCCCTCAAGCAATAGGCTGTTTTACATCCATTACAAACAAACAAGCAATGTGAAAGTAGGATTGGGGAGAGCACTTAGTATGCCTAGTCTAGTGCAAGCATGAAGCTGAACCTTTAGATGAAAAACACTCTTTAATAATAGCCATAAACAAACCGCTAATGACGTTTACTTTTGACCATCGCATTTATCGCCTGTAACTCCGTGAGAAGGACCTTACGGGAAAGTATTTGGCTGAGCAATGGAGGTTAATATGTTCTATGTTTTGTCCACATGATATAGGCCTATGTCTAATCATTGTTGCACTTGAAGAAAACTGGAATGTTTCATTCGTCCTCCTGTCCTCCCTTTCAATCGTCCCGAGCGTCGAGATTAAAGTCGACATGATATTTCAACTTTATTCTCGAAATGTTGTGTTTAATGTCGACATGGCGACTTTAAAGTCGACATGTCGAGTTTAATCTCGTCATGGCAAAAATATTTTTTTCTTCATGTGTGGCCCTAATACTCCATCGTACGTGAGTACTACTTCTAAAAAAAAAGGAAAAAAGAAAAATCTCGGAAACCCTCAATTTGTTGTTTCCCTCTCAAACGTGATTGGATTGTGCAGGCGCCACTGATTGGGACAGCCTATCAGCAATCACCTTCAGCTTTCCGCCAAAGTCAACTCCATGGTCAGATTTAGATAAGAGACAAAACCATGGATGAAACAATGGATGAAGACGCAGCAGGTGCCAACCTGTGGCCCCACCTCGCCAGACTATTTAAATTTTCTGAACAAGTTAATGATAGTTTTCGCTTCAAGTGTTTCAATTACAAAATAGTATTTTGTATTTGAAATACGTATTTTAAATGCATGTATTAGAAATACTGCCCATCCCTGGCAACATGGTAAAAAGATGAAAATGACTTGATTTTACTTCCAATTCATTTTACATTCTCCAAGGTATTAACATTAACATTTTTCATAACTCCATGTAGGACGTTTCTGTACATAAATGTAAGCACTGTGGCAGTAGCAATGCAAATTTTGAAAATGTAGGCTACTCTTGTACTCTTGATACTCAAGTACTTTTAAAAACAAGTACTTCAGTACTTTTACTTAAGTAGACATCTGACTGTTGCACTTTTACTTGTACTTGAGTAAAATTTAGCAAAGGGTATCTGTACTTTTACTCAAGTAATGAAGCTGTGTACTCTGTCCACCTCTGGTTTGGTTATGTGTCATGTGTTGTGTGTGTATGTGTATGTGTGTGTGTGTGTGTGTGTGTGTGTGTGTGTGTGTGTGTGTGTGTGTGTGTGTGTCCAATAAAAGTCCATGTATACCAGCTTGAATGTGAGAGTGTGTGTGTTTGGTTATGTGTTGGTTGATGTGTGTGTTTGTGTGTGTGTGTGTGTGTGTGTGTGTGAGTGTGTGTGTGTGTGTGTGTGTGTGTGTGTGCGTGCGTGTGTCCATGTCTGCATCGCATGACACATTGCCCCTGACCACAAGCACAACTCAGCTCTGAAAGCAAACCAAATAGACTGAATTGCCAATACAGAAAGCTTTGGCCACAAAACCACAAAAAACACAGCTGACAGACCCTCACACACACTGACACACACACACTCACACACACACACACACACACACACACACACACACAGACTCAGTCACACACACACACACACACACACACACACACACACTCAGTCACTCACTCACTCTCACACAAACAAATACCGCCACGTTTCAAGGCAGACAGAAGATAGAGAGGTGCCTAGAGCCATACATACACAATTTCAGTATTGAAGTTCCCATGAAGACACAGCAGCATTGTGAGGACCTCTGTGTGGTCCTCACAAAACTAAAAGACCATTCAATAAAAATGTGACACAGCGCCCAAGGCAAAAACATCTTAGCCATGTGGAGTGTGCACAGGACAACAGGAACGAATGGAAGTGCCACAAGACCTCAGAAAGCTCATAGCACAAACACGCGGCCAAGCCTCAGCTAGCTAGTCGTTAGCAAGTACGATGCTGCTGTTAGCATTAGCGCCAGCATGTAGCATTTTCGCTGTTTGTCATACCGAGAGTGCTCTCACCTATGTGTTGGCCACTGCTGCCCGCATCACTGTCGCAGTCTTCTGTAGGGGGGGGGGGGGGGGGGGCAAGCAGGGAGAGAGGAGAAGAAGAGGGGAGAAAAAAGGGAACACGTTGAAGAAGAGGAGAGAAAAAAGGGAATAGCCTCAGGGAAATGCGGGTTACATTACGTTAGTAGCTAGGCATAGCTGAAGAGGTCAGGGCTAAAGGGGGAAAGGGCCTGGGGTCATATGTCTGCTAGACAATCTGGAAATTAATGGGGCAGCAAAGGAAAGTGAAAGGAGGAGGACGTAGGGCTAAGAAGTCAGGAACCTGTCTGTCTGCGTGGCTGTCTGTCTGTCTGTGTGGCTGTCTGTCTGTCTGCGTGGCTGTCTGTCTGCTTGTCAGGTCCAGACACAACCTCTGATACATCACAGTAATATGCCTGGAGAGATATTGACAACTGTCCAACAAACCACTCAGTTCCCTGTGGATGCACTGATTATAGCTGTTGCTGTTGGTACTGTGGAACCCACCAGGTGTAACAAGAGGTGAAATGCTCTCCACAGATAATACCAAAACAACAACAACAATAACAACAACAACAACAAACGCTACATTTTTATTTTCAATGATTTTTCTATGGGTGTCATGCTCACTTCACAAGTAAACCCAAACCTACCTCTCTCACTAGTCTGGTCATCTGAGTGCAGTAAGAGGAGGGAACATATCAATTCATGATATCCACAAAATAATACATCATATTTAAAACATACATAAAATAATATTACTTCACAATATGAGAGAAGGTTTGCTATTAAACTCATTACGTGACTCACACGTGACGCAAACAAGCATCCCATAAAAAATGTTACACACATATTATCTGAAAGTTGAATTATCAGCGCGAGATTGTAAAATAAAAGGACACCGGTAGAGTAGAATCTAGGTCAGAGTAAGATTGGTCAAATTTTGCTCATGCAACAGACACTTTGAAAAAGCTTTGCTTAAAAAGGCTGCAGTACAGCATCCGGGGATTAATTTGGTAGAATATT
The DNA here is from genome assembly GCF_018492685.1 of Alosa sapidissima. NCBI lineage: Eukaryota > Metazoa > Chordata > Actinopteri > Clupeiformes > Clupeidae > Alosa > Alosa sapidissima. The sequence continues at coordinate 17,834,663 of NC_055980.1, forward strand.
CTGGAATATGTTGCATCTGTCTACCCCCCAAAACACACACTCACAGACACTAATACTGGCACAGACATAGACACACTCCCGTACACACAAACACACATGCACACAAACATACACACACACACACACACACACACACACACACGACCAAACAAACACACACTAAAAGCTAAACCCTAGTTTTTTCACTGTGATTCTCTGTGATCAAAAGACTTGGGGATTAAAACAACACCAAATGGCTTCAGTACAACAAAACTATCCATTCTAATTTTTTTTTCTCTGACAAAGGCCAGAGAGGGAGGGTGTGTGTGTATGAGAGAGAGCAAAGTATGTGTGTGTGTGTGTGTGTGTGTGTGTGTGTGTGTGTGTGTGTGTGCATGTGTGTGTGTGTGAGAGAGAGAGAGAGAGAGAGAGAGCGAGAGAGAAAAAAGAAAGTCATCCCTTATCTGTCAGTTTTACAGTTTGCGCCTCTCAGCATGTATTATTCATAATGAATGACTTGTGGGTTTGAGGTGTGGCTTGATGGGATATGAGACTCACATGGCGGGGCACTGGGAGATTTAGGACCCTGGTAGGTACCCATTTTTATTCTGTGCCTGAGGCGCCTGAGGGGAGGAATATTAAAAATGTATTAAAGTGAAATTAGAAATTATTCCATTATTTATAACATTCACATTAAGCCACATTTTAGTGTCCACAACATTCACACCAGGATGCAAACACTGAAATACAAACTAATCTAGAAATGCAGCGACGGTGCACCTTATTCAGTATGCATGCTTCACGGTTACTTTTTATAGATAATCTCTTGCCTGCACAAAGCACTATAAAGATGCTGTTAGGAGATAATTATTCCCTATGGGAGGTAGCTGTGTTTCTTTATTTTTTTCCCACCTTAAATCTCCATACTAAGACCATAAAGACCTCAATGCAACTCTGAACAGAGCCAAACATCAAAGCCAAACTTCCTTTCCAGTGCTGGCAGCAACATGCACAAATACTGTAGGAACTCTTATACATCGCAATTATCCAACTTAAAGCAACAGAATGTATAATTGGTATTATATTAGTATACCCCGTCCCCCTGTCGTTAATTTTTAGCCTACCCATTTAGCCTACCCATTTAGCCTACCCATTTAGCCTACCCATTTAGCCTACCCATTTAGCACTAAGGTGGTACTTAGTATGTCTAAAACTGACTAAAAGGGTCATAATCCTGCATGGTACAGAAAAGTTAGTGCATAGTGCAATAACAGGTAATCTAGGATAATGTCAGAGATCTCATTCTTCACATGTGATGCGATTTAGGAAAACCCTTCACATGGTGCACACAAAAGTCCTTGAGTTTTGCTCCGTTTTAACCCTCTCTGGTGAAAATTTCACCAACTTAAGATTCTGATACCATCCTAGCAACATTCTGGACACTGCGCCCCTAGCAAAATCCTGGATAGCATCCTCTGAAAATCTTGGATGTTGCTAGGATGGCATCAAAATCATAAGTTGGTAAAATTATACCATGTGAAGGGTTTTCCCAGATCGCATGACATATTGTACGTTAGTGTAATGAGATTGAAGTCATTATTTTATAGTAAAAGCACTAAACTCACACAGTATTTGTTTTAGCTTTTCTCTCACTTTTATAGTGAACTAGTTTTGTTTTAAATATCAAACAGTGTAATGTTTCCTCTTACTTCTCTTGGAACTGTCTAGAGGGGATGAGGCCGGCACGCAGGTTGCTGTCGCCCACACGCTTGGCCTGCCACCAGGTGGCGTCGTCCAGGCTCACCACCTGCAGGATGTCCCCACGCTGGAAAGGAAGTCCCGCCTCCTGGCAGGGCGTGGCCTTGTCCTCGAAAGGTGTGTAGTCAAACAGGGCCCTTAGGTAGACCTGGTGCAAGAAGAGCAACAGTTTAGATTATTTTTGCTGCATTGGTAAAAACATGTGATTCTTTCACTATTTTATCATTCAGACAGATTATTGTATTGTAAATCAGGGGCGCGTTTTCCAAAACCATAGTTCCTAACTAAGTTAGCAGCTTTTTTGGTTCCAATGCAATTTCCCATTGCCAACCAAATAAGTTGCTTACAGGTTAGCAACTATGGTTTTGGGAAACACACCCCAGAATAGTATAATTTATTTATAGCACATTAATAAATCATATACTTCCAGTGACACGAGGGAACTAACAATCAGAAACAATGGGAAACTGGTGAATGATCACCACTATAATTATGACCGCCGCTAGGACCTGCACGATTTCTGGTCAAGAATGTACACCAAATTTTGAGACACTGCGTTCATAGAGGGCACTAACACACACACACACACACACACACACACACACACACACACACACACACACACACACACACACACACACACACACACATGCACATGCACACGCACACAAACACACACCTTGTAGAAAACATGAGGATGAGAGTGGCTTTAGAAGACATTTTTTTATACTTTTAATCAAAATGAATAACCAAACAAGAGACGCACCTTGCTTTCACTAAGCTTGTCTTCCTCCTTAATGGCTGGGATGATCTTCAGTGTAATGGAACCCTGAGACTGGGACTACACATTAACATGGAGACAAAAAGTTGTACAATTGCAGATTTAAAACCCAAAATATAATTAGTCTTACTATTCTCAAGAAGTTTGTTTCAATAGTTTGAATGGGTAACCTTTAGAGCACATTAAATTATTATTAGTAGTATTTTATGTGTTTTTATTTTTTCCCCTTCCTCCTCTATAATGTAATGTAGGTTACCATATTATTTATTTTATTTTGTTTTATTTATAGGCCTAGGCCTATACTTTTTTTACCACAATTATTATATCTCTTGTTATTTCATTGTTACTGTAATCTCGGCTTCACTGAAAATGAGGACTACCCTCAATGAACCTCTGAGAATAAATAAAGTTTGAATGAATAAATGAAAATGCATGTATATTACATTATTGCAATACAATCCTAATCTAATCCAAGTATATTACACAATTGCAATACTTGTCTTGTAATGTAAATACAGTATAAATTATGACTGGTAGAAGGGGAGGTGGTGTGACCGGTACATACCAATAGCTGGCTGATCTCATCAGGTCGTTTGTGAATGATTAGGTTTCCATTTACCTCTCTAAGCTCATCGCCTACATGCACTAGACCTAAATACACACGCACACACACACACACACACACACACACACACACACACACACACACACAAAGAGAGAGAGAGGGAGAGAGAGAGAGCGAGAGGGAAAGTAATGAGATATATATACAATGTAATAATATACTGGATGAAAAGGTAAACCTTCTTACATGCTTATCTAAACGGATCAAAAAATATGTATAAGGGCATGATTTATATAAACAAGCATACACACACACAAACACCCACACGCACATACATGTACACACACAAACATACACATACACACACACACACACACAACTAATTCTGTTTTATTTCCATACATGGGATGAGCACAATTTCCATAGCAACAGTATTTCACAGTTCTGTAATCTGTAACGTGTAAGCATGGGGTCTGGACATAATCTCCAGGATTTTGTTTAATATCTTTGCAGCTCCATCATTAAACCCATTGCAATACGTACAAATCACATATTAATGTAGCAATTTATACAGCAAACCAGAGCTGAGTTTTACTACTATACTCATTACACCCAAAAAGCTGTGGTGCAAGTGGCAGCATCCCAACCACAAGGACCCGAACCCAGATTCAATAACAGTAAATTGTGGGTAGATTGTTGTTTTTCAGCCCCTGTGTGTATGTCTGTGTGTGTGTGTGTGTGTGTGTGTGTGTGTGTGTGTGTGTGTGTGTACAGAAAATATGAACTCACCGCTACGGTCAGCTGCCCCTCCCCTCATGATCCTGGCCACCACTACAGCACCGGTTATATCATCCCTACGAATGGTTGCACCCTACACACGCATGCACACACACGCACACACGCACACACACACACACACACACACACACACACACACACACACACACACATATACACACACACATACACACATGCAAGGTAAGATAATATTTTTTCCCAATGACCAACATACTACTTCTTTATTTTAATTTTACTTTATTTCAGTTACAATATACCGTGTCATTTGCATAATGTTTTTATACAAAAATAAATTCAAAAATATATTACATGTTATGTATAACTTGCCCGCCCATAAACTCTTACCTTAACTTTAAGTCCATCATTTGTAAGAACATGCTTATGCAAGAGGAACACTATGTTAAATCGAATATAAATATTATTTTTTTTATTTAAAAAAAAAAACATAACTGCTTTGTCTACTGTCCATGCGTGGATGCCCAGTGGGTTATGTAAGATGTGTATGGTTTTGTCTGTGGGTCATTATGTATTTATTTTTTGTCTTTTGACTCACCAGGGGCTCCTTGTTCTTCACCAGTCGCACGATCTTCACAGACTCTTCCTCCAGCTCGTCGTCCAGATCCTCGGGCACAGGGGGCAGCACCGGGTCAAAGTCCTTCTGGGCCACTGTGTCGTGCACGGACAGGACCGCCTACGATGGGGAGGAGAGGAGACGGAGAGACAGAGAGCTGTGAGATGTGATGTGCTGAGAGAGAGAGAGAGAGAGAGAGAGAGTATACATGCATATGCATAGCATAGTTACATAATTTACAGTGTACTGATGAAGTGTAACAATGTTTGTTTGTTTGTTGTTTAGAGAGAGAAAGAGAAAGAGTGGCAGAGATAGGGACCAAGTAAGACCA
>NC_055980.1:17844442-17846942 GCF_018492685.1 Alosa sapidissima
CAGGACAAAACAGATATGGATGTGTATTTTAGAGTAAACAAATGCATTTAAAAACTTTAGTTTCCAAGGAAGATTTGGTTACTGCACTTCTGAAACAGTTTGGTAAGAGTTTAACACACATAGCACCCTTCTCTGAGCTATAAAAAATTATATATTTTTCCTGAACTTTTTTTATTGAGGACATTTTAATTTTTTGATTGGACTGTTTAGGTAACACACCTTCATCAGGTACCCCAGACTCCTCTCGCTGAAGACCTCCTTGAGGAAGCTCAGGTCCTCTTTCTGGTTGGCATCTGGATGGAGATGGGAGGTGAGCAGAGCCAACAGCTCGTGGAGCCCTGTTAGGAGACATTTGAAAAAACCCATTAAATAAAAAACAATCAAATCAAATCAGCCTCCATTACACGTGTCATTAACGGTGACTGTTTCTCTACCCATTTGTCCTAAATGTGGACCCTGCAGAAGATGAGAAATGCAGTTTCGGTAGAACATGTCTCACCTTCACTGAAGAATGGATCGATTTTTATGTCCCGACTAATGCTCTTCAAATGAATGGCCGTGTCAGCAATAACATCATACAGGGCACAGATAATTTACTGGTGCTAACACAATATTGAAATCAACTGTTCTGTCAGCGGTGGTCTGAAGTCATTTGTAGGAATCAATCAATTTATTCGCTAACAACAGGACAGGAAGGAATTGCTTTTTTTTATTGACATGGCCTACTTGTCACAGTCATCCATCCATCAAGAAGAGACTCCAGGGGCAGAGTTTTGTTCAGTGTTAAGAATTATGTGCTGTACGAGCCAAGCCATGTAAGCACTGTAAGAGTCGAGCCGCGATGACTCTGCCTTTCTCCGCTGAATCAAAAGGTAAACCGATAACCAAACCTCTGTATCAGGAATAGTCTGGTGACAACAGTGTGAATACAACACAAAGGTCCACTTTCCTGTACTGGGCTTAGCCTTTTCCTAGACTACATGCTTATTCTCGGTGGATATCTTCATTGAAGTTTTAGTCTAGCACTAGGCTTACAGTAATCTATGTCGTCCAGGAAACCAGCCCAATGTGTTCATAAACCAGAAGGTTAAATGGAAGGAAAAGTTAGATAGATACTAGATACTAAGATAAAGAGTTGTCAGTGTGCCAAATCTCACCTGTGGTAGGAGAAAGGACAGGCATGGCTTCTGATCTTCGATTCTAAAGACGAGAACAGGGCTTGTCGTGACTCTCCTCCTCTTCTCCTCTCCCCTTCTGTCTGCCTCTCTCTTTTCCTCCTTCTCTTCCGTGGATCAGCTCATCAGTTAGTACTGCAAGTAGAGAGAGAGAGAGAGAGAGAGAGAGAGAGAGAGAGAGAGAGAGAGAGAATATTCAGCTGTGTCAAGTGATAAATAGTCACGATTACACAGCAAGGCATGAACCAACACCACACACCACACACCTAGAGACGCACATACACAAACACCACAGACACTACCATAAACACACACACTAACCTAGAGAAACTACTACACACACATAAACATCACACCACATACCTATTAGACACAACTTACAAACCTACACATACACGACCACACACACACACACACACACCCCAAGAGGAACTAATGTCCTAAGTCCCTAATGAAAATTCACTTGTGGCTGAATCCACAATCAATTTACATCCAGCTCAAACAATCTCAGCAATCAATCTCATCCAAGAAGCATTAAAACCTAAAACAGCCTCTGCTGAATAAGATTCTTCGATCAGTGCCAAATTTCAGTCACAACTCATTCGAAACCTGGCAATCAAATTTGCAAAGTCCTTTTCAGATTGCATCAGTATACATATAGATCAAATGGATAGATGATAATGCAAATATTTATTAAAAATCCCTTCAGCCGGTGACGAGAATATTGGAAAAAGAACGTTCTAAAGAACATCTGGGTTCATTGAATTCAGCATGGAATTTTTGAACCTTAAATTGTTGTGGAACAGAATCTTTTGTTAGAATGTTCTAAACTGCTGAAGGAATTGGCTTCCCAGGAGATTCCCATATACACTGAAAATGAGTCACTTTGCATAAAAGCATTATGTTAAATAGGCACACTTATCACTGTGTCATCATCTGCTAAGTAGTCATACTGGGCTTTGGTTCAGGTCAGTAATATTGCTGCTGACAATATATCCCCGGTTGTCCTACATTTATTCCTCTCTTTCTGTGAGGTACAGACCGCTTGAGTTTCAACTGTGAATCATCCCCTTGTAATGATAGTTCATCCTCAGATACATGTCACATGGGTGGAAATAGACTATACTGTAATATACTGTATCTAATGGCTAGAGATGAGAAGATGCCAAGGTACCCTTTGTCTTGAGGCGTAATCATATTTTCATCAAATTTTCTCACTCTCTTAACAACTACAAGTAAATACATGAATGAATCATTGTGGATATGGCTATCTCCATACTCAGGGCATGGTCGCTTTGATAATCTGCGGAAGTTTAGTCATAGAA
>NC_055980.1:17859442-17874442 GCF_018492685.1 Alosa sapidissima
TGCAGTGTTGCTCAGTCAGTGCTGACTGACTGGATGTGGTGTTGCCTAGCGCTATTTGGATACAGGGTTTCTAAGCCCTTAGTGGATCTGAGCAACATAGCACTAAAGCAGAGCTGCTAAGTCTTACTTGGCCCTTGTGATAAAATTTTAATAATAATAATAATCATTTTCAACAGAGACTATAGTAACTCAATAGAGGTCAAACTCACGGCTTTGGGGCTTGAGGGTGGCTCATCTCCCCCCTCGTCTGCCTTAGGAGGAGTTGACCTTCTGAAACAACGACAACAACAACAACAACATTAATCATCTACAGTGATCAACAATAGTGGGCGCCATCTAGTTTACATGACCAGCTCTGCCATTAGGAAAATGGATTACTTCACAAAGCCAATGAGGATAATAATTGCAATAATAAGCAATTGGGGGGGATTTTCACTGCAATTTTCCACTGTCCTGGAATGACAACTTTCTACCAAACCCAATTAATCAGTGCTGCTCCAGTCCAGTACTGAACCTCATTAGGGTTACCAATCAAAGCTAACATAACATCCGATATGGCCATCAGTTTAGATTAGGGTGACTCTAATGGCTGGAAGTATTATACACATAATAACTTTGAATATATATATATTTTTCCACTTAGCAGTTCAATCTCCCCTGTTTAGTAAACGTGTCTCACCTGAAGTTGGGCATGGTGAAGTTGGGCAAGGAGAAGGTTGGCATGTTGGCGTTGTGCACCATCTCCATGATCTTGGTCTTTCTGTGAGCTGCAAAGATCAGACCGCCTAGGAAGAGGGCGACTAGGGCTGTAACTCCAAGAGCTATGGCCACTGCAAAGAAAAAGAAAGGCCGAGATTAAAATTAAGAGAGAGAGAGGAAAATAAAATTAAAAAAGACAATATAGGGATGAGGGGATAAGGTAGAAAAAAAGAGGGAAAATGAGGAAGGAGAGAGAAACCAAAAAAGAGAAAGAGAGAGTTCATATGAGGTGACTGTGGATCTATGTTTATAATTTGATGGTAACCATGACAACCCTGCTCACCTGAGGCTGTTACCACACCGAAGATATTCCTCTCGCAGTAATCTCCCTCCCACTCCAGCGGACATCTGCAACAGAGCACACATGTGAACACGCACGCACACACACACACACACACACAACACACACAACACACACACACACACACACACACACACACACACACACCTCAGATAACATTCTACTCACATATTCACTTCAGATAACATTACACAAACACTTAAGATAAAACAACACACGCACACACCTCAAAAAATATAACAAATAACACACACAAATAGGCTAGCACACAACCGCGTCTCAGATTAACACTCCACACACATACACACACCTCTCCAATGTATGTGGCCTTCCAGTCCGCCTTTAATCACTAACGTATCCATCCATCCAATTCATCTATCCATACAGCCATCCATTCTATCTGTCCATCCAATTCATGTGTCTATTGATCAAATCCATGTGTTCACCCATTAATCTATCCATCTAAGTGCATTTATCCTCTTCTTCCTTTCTGATATATATATATATATATATATATATATATATATATATATATATATATATATATATATATATATATATATATATGTACTGCATGCTCAGTCTATGCTAGGCTTTATTCAAAGCCAACCAGTTACGTACAGAATCCATACATCCAAACATGTATAGGAATCCAATCCAACAGAGGATCCAATTCATCTGTCCATCTATTCATTCGTCCACATTTTTTTTTTATTCTGTCAATGTATGCTCAGCAATACATCCACCCATCTGCTTGTCTGTTTGCAATCACCCATGCACAGACACACCCACCATCATGTCAAAGAAAAGAGCAATCTGTAGTCTGTAGTCTCTGTAGTCACACAGCCATCTTTAGATCAGTGCTGTTATTAGTCTATCTCTATAAATTCTATAATCCATTATTCCATGAATACATTTGGTTGCTTCTCCTATTATTACCTATTGTTCTTTCAAAGAAATAATAAATCTGAATATTGAAAGACAATGGCTATCAATGTGCATTGGTTATGACATCAGCATTTCACATTCCCGGTATGAACCGATAACCAATTGTTTGGCAACACAGAAAATAGTTTTAGGCAAATTTAGACATTGACATGGTCTGAGAAATTGTAAGCAGGCATTTATGGGGACAGCCGTACTTGCAGAGGGCCTTGTTGTCATCAAAGTAGCAGGTTCCTCCATTCTGACAGAAACATGGAGGAGGCATTGTGGGGGGAGGGTCGAAACCTGTTGCATACACACACAGACACACAGACACCACACACACACACACACACACACACACACACACACACACACAGTGACAGAGAGAGAGAGAGAGAAATAGATTACATGCCTTTAGAGACCTTGACAACAGACTGACTGCGATATGACACACACCACACATGAGACAGATATTCACACTCGTGTGCACACATAAAACATAGCATGTTACTGTAACGTTCATGCTAATAATGTGTTGGAAACAACACAAACTTTGTTGTCCCTATCTGGATACAGAGATGCGTTAACAACAATGCAAGTTGTGTTGTTTTCGACAAGTACTGTGTAGCGAATAACAAAAGCAATGTGTTGGAAACAACTGACACAGAAATGTGTTAAAGAAATGTGTTGTCCCTAGAAAGAAGACAGGAGACAGAAATGTCTTCAAAAAGCAAGTTATGTTGTTTTCCACACATTCGATTTTTTAAGAGTGTATGTGAGAATGTGGTGTGGTGTGCTGGGGAGGCGAGGACACGTACCAGCGTCACACACGGTGTTGCTGCCGGAGCTGAAGCTGGTCCCCTCTGGACAGGCACAGGTGTAGCCTCCCGGCCTCAGCAGACACAGGTGACTACAGGTGCCCTTACAGGGGTTTCTCACTGGCGACAGGAGAGAGAGGGATGAAGAGAGAGAGAGAGAGAAAGGGGGAGAAGAGGATGAAGAGACAGATGGAATTGGAGGAGAGAAGGAGTGAAGAAAGAGAGAGAGAGAGAGAGAGAGAGGAGAAAGAGAGAGAGAGAGAGAGAGAGAGAGAGAGAGAGAGAGAGAGAGAGAGAGAGAGAGAGAGAGAGAGAGGGAAATTATAGGGGGGATGAAAAGACGAAGAGAAGCAAAATGAAAAAGAGAGTGCAGGAGAGAGAAGAAGGTAAAGAGAGAAAGAGAGAGAGTTACAGAAAGAGAAAGGGGTGAGAGAGGGGGAAAGAAGGATGAAGAGAGAGCGATAGGAACAACGAGAGAAATCAATCAATTCGGATGTCAGCATTTTTTAGAAGATTCATTACAGTGATTATCAGGGGCACATCCCTGTGCAGTCAGAGTTATAGCTAATCAAAAGCACTATCAGGGGACCCTCGGCCGGGCCATTCATTATCTGCTTCACTGACAAGTCTATCCTACTGCATGTTCTGGGGTCACAGTGAGTGGTTGGTGCCACAGAGCATAGACCAGAGTCTCTGCTGCTAGCTTTGGGAAATGTGACTCTCTTACATAAATATGTAGGAGGAACACGCCAACTTTTTGGGAAACTAGCTCATTAATTAGCTAAAAGGGAGCTATAGGCTAACCCATTTCCAGTACATTCTGCTAAATTAGGCCAAAGGTGGCACACTGGGTTATTGGACATACAGAGAAGAGAAGGATATGAGCCATCTTATCTAACTCTGGGATGGACAGCAAATGAGCTCATTTATGAAAAAGTTGGCATGATCCTTAAAAGCATATATAAGCAATATGAAACATGACTCAGCACTATTTTGATGACTATGCTCTATTTTCTCTCACCCAATTGCAGCACACTAACTATGTATATAACATACTATAAGACATACTATAACATACTATAAGACATACTATAACATACTATAAGACATACTAAAAGACATACTTGTTCAACTCAGTATACATTGAAACTCCGATATCAACTTCAACCTGTTCATCTCAGTGTACTTCGAACTTTGAAAAGTGTGTTGTTAAACTACAACTAAAAACACATATCCAACTTTGGACAAAGCCTCTGGTCCTCAGAAGCAGAAGCACGCTCACTGTTGATGGAGTTGTATCTCTGCTGCTGGTACACGTTGACCTGGGTGAGCCAGGGCCCGGCCGTGAACAGGAGGGTCTTGGCGCTCTTGCCGAACTTGTCCTGGCGGAACACCTCGCCCTTCTCCTGCGTGCTCCAGTACACGTGGTCCTCAAACACACTCACGCTGAAGGGGTTACGCACGTCTGAGGAGGAGAAAGAAGGGGATGGAAACCAAAGCAAGGAAAGGAAAAGATAGAGAGAGAGAGAGAGAGAGAGAGATTAGAGGGGTAAGAGAAGGAAAAGGGGGCAAGGAGAGAGGGTGACACAGACAGTGACAGGAATAGAAAGACAGAAAGTAAGAGTGATAACAAGAAAGAGAGAAGGGAAGAGAGAGAGAGAGAGAATAGAAAAGTAGGGAGAAAAGTAAACATAATAAAGAAAAAAATCGGAAAAAAAAAAGACGAAAGTAAATGTGATCGAGAGATAAAGCACAAAAGGGAAAGAAAGTGAGAGAGTTAAATAGAGTGATATGGAAAATGAGAAAAAAAGAGACATCAAGATTCAGAGATGGGAGGGGAGTGAGAATAAGAAAGGAGAGAGAGAAAGAGAAAGTGTGAGTTGTTTGAACAATGGCGACCACACAAAGATGCTGACAGTGAGAGATCTCATCATTGACGTAACGTAATGCTTGAGAGGGACGATAGCAAGCCTGGCTGGTTTTGTCCCACCCATTACACCTGCTGAATCAGCCCATGCAGTCTACATGAATTATGGCTCATGGAAACACCTCCTGAGACTGTGTGGTTTAACATGCAGAAAACATCTTAGCTTAGCGACCAAAACAAGCACAACCATTCATTGTTTTTCTGTTTTGCCTTATTATTTAAAAATATACCTTTATTGATTTTTTGTAGATTCCTCTAACCAAACACAGTGTAGGTGATGACTGTGAGCTACACAGTTCTTTGCAGGGAGTCAAACACCTAACCTGGGCATATTAGTTTACCAGTAAGTGCTACGCTAACACAAAATCATAAAGAGCATGGTGCAGATGGATTAACAACAGCTAACTTTCATTTCACAATCACTTCAAAATAAGGCAGTAAAGAAAGAGCAGAATACTGTATGCTGTGACAATGACATGGTCAAATCTCATATTTCAAAATGTAAAATGTAATGTAATGTAAAATATATTCTCTGCCTTAGAGGCCTCACCTATGAACAGAGCAATGCGGCGATCTTCTCCTGTGGGGAGCACGGACTCAATGCGGCTCTCCTTGGTGTCGGACCAGTACAGGCGGTCGTTGTTGGTGAAGTCGATTGACAGTCCGGTGGGCCAGCCCAAACCGCTGTCTACTAGAACCTTCCGCTGTTGGCCGTCCATCCAGGAGCTCTCGATGCGGGGAGCCTCGCCGTTGTCCACCCAGAAGAGCAGCCTACAGACAGCCAGAAACATCATCTTCATACATATTCACGGAATGAGACTAAGGGCGCTTTTATACCTATTTTGTTCCAAATCATGGGCTGAATCGATATCATTTTTTTCCATTGTCCCTGGGTTCGCTTTGTGTTCCCATGGCAACATTTAGAGCGAAACAAATTATGTAAACAAGCCCACATGAGATTAAATCTATCTACCCAGAACCCAACACTGTCCAATTCTAATTTTAACCAGTTCTCCAGTAGGGGGCACCCTCTCCCAGTATGACCTCTCACCCAAGTCGTGGATTGACAGCCACGGCACCTGGTTCTCCCAGGTCTGTCTTGACCAGATGCTTCCTGTAGCGCCCGTCCAGCAGGGCCACCTCCAGACGCTTGATCTGTGAGTCGGCCCAGTACAGGTTCCTGCAGGGACACAGATGTTCAAACAGAGGTTTAATAATGCATAATGGCTGCCGTGCATCACCCAGGTGGGTGCTACACATTGGATATTGGTGGTGGTTAGTGAGGTCCCCTTTCACTGTGAAGTGCTTTGGGTGCCTTGAAAAGCACTAATGCAAAGTGTTGTTGTAAAGAGAGGTTGTGATCTGGCCACAGGAGGATATTTGAGAAGTCAGTGTAGTTACACACACACATAGACACACACACACACACACACACACACACACACACACACACAAAAGAAGCAACATAGGATGAAAGGGAACAAATGGGGAAATTCATGACCAATGGAGGTGGTCTTACAGGGTAATGAAAATCCATGACGTCCACACTAAATGTAAACTTGTGTGATAAGGTCTGTTTACTATGCCTGCAACCACATGATGAGACGGATTTATAAATACACTGAGTAATACTGACCGATCAAGTTTATATGATGGTCATGAGACGTCACATGATCACTCAGACAGACACACATGCACCCATACTGCCATTAGAATGTGGTCCTGTCATGCTATCCCATAATAAGGCCACTCACCTGCCGACCCAGTCCACTGCTATCCCATAGGGCTTTACGATGTATTTGATGTCCAAGGTGACAGCGGCGGCGATGTTGTTGCTCTGGTCATCTACGACGGGCAGGTAGGCTCTTCTCAGGGCGCCAGCCACAGAGCCTTTCCCCTCTACAGTGAAATACACCATACCTGCAGCACAGGAGAGAGACTGGCCCGTCAGTATGGGTTGTGCAGGATAGTCTGCTTTGTGTACTTATTTATAATGACATTTAGCGGTGTGTGTGTGTGTGTGACATGTGTGTGTGTGTGTGTGTGGATGTCCAGTATGTATGTATGTATCTCTGTGTGTATGTTTGTGTGTGTGTGTATGTGTGTGTGTGTGTGCGTGTGTGTCTGTGTGTGTGCATGTATGTATGTATGTGTATATGTGTGTATGTGTGTGTGTGTGTGTGTGTGTGTGTGTCTGTGTGTGTGTGGTGTGTGTGTGTGTGTGTTCCTACTGAGGCCTGTGTTATTGTGGTCCCAGTCGTAGTCCAGGGCCATGATGCGCTCCTGCTCCTCCAGGAAGTTGTGGTACTGCTCCGTCTGCAGGTTGAACCGCCGGATACGGATGTTCTCAGGGAGCAACAGCAGAGGCCCCGGACCTGAGATAGAGAGAGAGAGAGGGGGGAGAAAGAGAGAGAGAGGGGGGGGGAGGGAGAAAGAGAGAGAGAGAGAGAGAGAGAGAGAGAGAGAGAGAGAGAGAGGGACAAAGTAAGGAAGAGAAAAAAAGAGGAAGAGAGTGTGTGTGAGAGTAAAAGAGAGAGAGAGAGATAGAGGGGAGACAAAGAGGAGAGCAACCATCATATAATACTGTAAACACAGAAACTCTAGCTGACAAAGTGTGAGAGTGAGGTTGATGCATCTTCAGCCAGTTCCTCCGTGACTCATTTCTATTGATGTTTGTTGTGCTGCACCAACACAAATAAATAAACAAACAAACAAACTAAGTATTTCGCTGTCTCACCTTCAGCTTCACAGCTCCCAGTGCCCACCTTACGATAGCCAGAGGCACACTCACAGTCGTACCCGCCTTTGGTGTTCTTACACGCCTGGGGGCACGTGCCAAAGACCCCACACTCATCGACATCTGAGGGAGGGAGAGATTAAGGAGAGATATGAATAACAAAACAAACAAAACCATAACAAAACCAGCACAGCATGTGAGTTGCATTTATTACAGTAAGATAATATTTGTATGCCCATTTGCTGTGTGTGTGAGAAACAGAAAGAGTGAGAAAAGGAGAGAGAGTTTTATTATTAGTATTATTATACTATTGCATCATTCTATCATTTACTATAATGCAAAAATATTAATATCACTAGTTTATCTTAATCTATTTACATTAGTGTTATGTTATCTAAGTTAATATGTTCATATCCCTGTTCATAAAGCTTTTCAAATTGAAAATATATTGAAATCGAGAGAAAGAGAGAGATAGAGATAGAATGAGAGTGTGTGTGTGTGTGTGTGTGTGTGTGTGTGTGTGTGTGTGTGACTCGACTGTCCCACCGTTGCAGTTGAAGGTGCTGTCGGGGTTCACGGTATAGCCTGGCCTGCAGGAGCAGATGAAGCCGGTGCCGTTCAGGTTGGTGCAGTCGTGCTCACACAGCTTCTCCTCACACGTGCGGTCATGCCCAAAATCTGACCCAGACAGCAGGAGCAGTCCAAAGTGTGAGATGAAAATATGGAAGGCGTGTGTGTGTGTGTGTGTGAGTGTGTGTGTGTGTGTGTACTGTATGTCCAGTATATGTGTGTGTGTGCGTGCGTGTGTGTGTGTGTGTACTGTATGTCCATTATATGTGTATGTGTGTGTGTGTGTGTGTGTGTGTGTGTACTGTATGTCCATTATGTGTGTGTGTGCGTGCGTGTGCGTGTGTGTGTGTGTGTGTGTGTGCACTCACTGCAGCCCATCTCATCTGTCAGGTCTCCGCAGTTGTCGTTGAAGTCGCATACGTAGGGCAGGGCCACACAGCGGCCGTTGGTGCACTTAAACTGCTCCGTGGTGCACGGGGCCAGGGTCGGCTCCTGACCTGCACACACACACATTAGTGCGCACAAACCACAGAGAGACAGGAAGTCACGCATAACACTGACTACCACTCAACCACCACAGCCAAAAGTTAATCCCCCTGTTTGCAAAGACGGGTTTTTATGAAGTTGACCAGTTTTGGATGAAAAAAAAAAAAGTTTCTGCAGACAATGCTAATGTTCCTGTATATTCTTATTCAATGATTAAATTACATGTCAAGGCAAGTTTAATAATAGTACATTTTATACACATGGGCAATTCAATGTGCTTTTTATAAATATATTAAGAAAAAACTCGGTCGCCGCACACTATTTCTTTTTCCTTTTATTTTCAACCCGGAAAAAGGGAAGAGAGATAGAGTGTGCGGTGACCAAGTTTTTCTTTGTTTATTTTCCCTTGCCAGCACCTCGGAGGGTATGCATTCTTTTCGTTATTTACATGCTTTTTATAAATATAGGCAAAAGAACAGTTCATAATAACAATCAATGTCTTCAATAATGCACTACCACTCTAATACTGTGCTGACACTACATAATATGCTATGCTAACAGTAGGGTTCTCCCAGATGTGTGTTCTAAAAGAGGGGTTCCTCACAGTTCTCCTCCTTCTCATCACTGCCGTCTCCGCAGTCGTCTCTCTGGTTGCACATGAGGCCTGAGTAGATGCAGTAGCCGTTGTCACAGCGGAACTTGGCCGGCATCTCACAGGTGATGTTGACTAAAAACAGAAAACGAACTCAGAGTCCATAAACGTGACACGAAACATAGCGCTCATCCATAAACGAGGGAAACATAGCGCTCATCTAACATACCTAAAACTAGTGACAGGCCAGATTTCTTATGTCACTATGAGGGACGGATGGAACACTAACTAAATGAGGCTCTAACGCAGTGTGGTTCTATTGCATTGCCCATAGGAATGACCACTGACACAAGAATGGCCCAGATATTTCTTACAGAGTGTCGTAAATAAATAAATCGTATGGTAGTGAGTTCCTTCGTTTCAGTGTTTCTGTTCTGGGCTTATCTAAAGTATGTAACAGTTATTTTATCAACTTCTACAGTAAATGACTGTAGGGAATGTCTCAAAAGGACTGCATTCCTGTGTTCCCTAATAGTATGTGTGTGTTAGTAAATGTCATTGTCACACAATGTTTATTTCACAGCAAATAATATTTGATCTCTGACATGTATTTTAGGGGTTCGGAGTTCCCTGCCTGGTAGATCCACTTACAGCACAGGCTGAGCTCCTCGTCGGATCGGTCCCCGCAGTCGTCAAAGCCGTCGCACACCCAGGTCTGGCCCACACACAGATGGTTCTTACACTGGAACTGGTGCTCTGGGCACCAGCGGCCCCCTGGGAAACGCGTGGCTGGAGGTCGTACGGAGTGGGAGAGAGGACAAAAATAATATAATGATATGCGCATTACTGTAATTTGCCCTAACAAAGATAGCAATCATTTTGCAGGACTGTTTCAATAATTTGTGTTTGTGTGGGTGTAAAAGGCATCAAAGCAGCCATATTAGGCATAATGCAGCCATATTACATTGTTTACAGGCATGATGGTCCAGTTGTATAAAAAAGACATTTTATGTATATGTTGTAACTGTGAAAGCTGCTGCGATACTGTGCTGTACAGTAGTGATTAAGCTAAAAGGATTGGTATGTGTGATGTTTAAACAACATCATCATCAACTGAGAATGAACCAGGTTTATCTGACAAATGTGAATTAAATGGTACTTTTATAAAATAACATTATATTATTTATGAAATAATATCTAAAAATAACTGTGTCTTTCTGAAAAGGCCACTAGCAAGTTCTCCGTCTCGATTGATCTTTTGCTCCAGCAGGTGAAGAGAGTGTCGTTGTGTCTTAAAGGAACACATCGCTCGATGGTGTTTTATGCCCCCAACGTCATCTTCCAGGCAGCGCTGCCACCGTCGACTTAAAGGCACCTTATCCTAAACCCAACCCTAACCTTAACCCATGCCTAACCATAGCGCCTTCCAGGCAGCGCTGCCTTGAAGACAACATTGGGGGCACACATTGTAATCGTGCAATTTGTAATGTTTTGCTTGGACGTGCGCTGGTGTGCGTTCATGGATGATAGGTGCACCCGCTAATATGACTGTTGACAATGCACTCTTAAAATAACATATAAACAACTCGCCATAGACTTCTGACCAGGTGTACAATAGCGATTTTTAGACAATGCGCTTGGTCACTCCCTAGGTTGTTAAATGCCACACCCCTGGGCGCATTGTTTAAAAAATAAACGTGCAAAATAAGGAATTAAACTTTGCGCCGGGTGGAAAACGAGTTTTACGCCATGCGCCAGAGTACAAAATACAGCCCCAAGAAACGAACACACCACTAGGGCAGATTGATTTGCACGCAGCATCTAAAACCCCCCGGTGGCGCTTCGCCTGAATGAGAATGTAGGTATGTATCTAACTCTGGGGGAGACTGCCAATAAGCTAATTTCCCAAAATGTTGGCGTGTTCCTTTAATGCATTCCCTGAGACACTCACGACACGTGGTTTCATCTGAGAAGTCCAGGCAGTCCGCACGGCCATCGCACTTGAGCACCGCAGGAATGCAGTGGCCGGACAGACACTGGAAGGAGTCAGGGCGACACGTCTTCAACTCTGAGAAGACAAAGATGAACATGGATTGTCTTTTCAGCCATCTCATAAAATTATAGTATGTATTGAACTAAAAATATGAGCAGGCTTTGTAATGAAGGATACTTATCAAGCATATTTTAATTAATTGTTCATTTGTTGTTTGTAATTGTTAATGTTTAATACTAATTACAATATACACTATTCATAAATATGGTATAATTAGTATCATATTTTTACAAACAAGTGGGCGGACAACAGGCTTGTGATGTACGTGGAAATGTGACTCACCGCAGTCCCGCTCGTCAGAATTGTCCCCACAGTCGTTGTCATGGTCACACACCCAGGCACCTGGGATGCACTGCTGGTTGTCACAACGATACTCGCTCTCAGAGCATTCTCGAGGCACTGTGGAGGCAAACACAAGCGCACACAAGCACACACACACACACACACACACACACACACACACACACACACACACACACACACACACACACACACACACACACACACACGCATAAACAGCTAAGAAGGTGGACTTTCAATGTACTTCACAACCATGACCATCATGTCTGATATCAAAAAGTCCATTCAGTCTATGAGGGTTAGAGCAGGCAAAGTACCCAAAACAGCAGCAGGGTTCTGTTCAAGCCAAACAATCACCACAAATAAAACTATTCGGTCAATCTGGGAATTAAATGGGGACACACAAAGCCACACTTCATCCATATTGATGAGTTAGCCTTCTGCTATTCTTTTTGTGGCTAGCTGTAGATAGCTACAAGACAGATGGACAGACGCTAAATGACTTTGCTGCAACTGGGTCAAACCCCAGGCTAATGAAACATCTAGCATGGCATCAGTATGTAGGTTAGTCTCTGATCTGAAGAATCATCTGGAAGGAAGTCCCAAGAAGGTCAGTCAGAACTAGGTTACAATCTGTAACCTAGAGACAGAGTTCCGATGCAGAGAAATCCGATTGGGTCTTAGATTCTGAGCTGCAGCAGACCAACACTTTAGCTCAATAACTCGTACACTTACTTTAAAACAATGTAGCTGCAGTAAGTAACTATTAGGTTCAAATGTGCTAGAAGAGGATTTGTTGTGAGGCTCCATTAGACTTGTGACTGTGACTTACCGCAGTCTCTTTCATCAGAGCCATCACCACAGTCGTTTCTACCATCACATTTCCAGCGAATGGGAACACAGCGGTGATTGTCACAGCGAAAATCGCCCGAGGGGTCACAGGTCAGAGCAGCTGTGGGTCAAAAATGAATTAGGATACATGCCAACAAAGGCGTATATCCCATTTAAATTAAGTACATTTCACCTGTATACAGTAAAATATAGTGCTTCTAGTAAAACAGAAACACTTGGTCCAAAGGTGTAATGAAGGTCCTGGAAATGTCCTGTGATCAGAGCTGATAGTTTGTACGCAAATACATTTTACACTGTTATCGATTGCCACAAGTCAATTAGATTTTAGAATTGAATTAGATTTAGTGTTTCTGTATGTGTGTGTGTGCGTGTGTGTGTGTGTGTGTGTGTGTGTGTGTGTGTGTGTGTGTGTGTGTGTGTGTGTGTGTGTGTGTGTGTGTGTGAAGTGAGTAGAGTGGTGGCAGGTGAGCTCACCGCAGTCCTGCTCGTCACTGTTGTCGATGCAGTCATTGGCGCCATCACACACGGCCCACTGGGGTATGCAGCGGTAGTTGCTCTTACAGGAGAACTCGGTGTCTGCATCACACTTATAGTCTGGCCCCACTGCAAAGAGAGAGAGAGGGAAAGAGAGAGGTGGAGAGAGAGAGGTGGGGAGAGAGAGGGGGTAGAATATTGGGATGTGAGATGAGGGAGAGAGAGATGTAGAACAACAAAAGAGGGAGATTAAAATGCTTAAAATGAGAGGAAACAGAGTCAGTCTGTGATGGAGAGAGAAAGTGTGCCTTTAGCGCGTTCAAGACAACTGGATCCCAACAGAATTCTACCCATAGTCTTTAACCCCTGACCCCAACTCACTGCACTGGTCAAGGGGCTCGTCCGAGTGGTCACCGCAGTCGTCTTGGGCGTCACATACGTAGTTGGCAGGGATGCAGTGGCCGTCCTTGCACTGGAACTGGTTCGGCTTGCACGTCTTCTGGGCACAGGTGTCCGCGTCCTCGTCGCTGCCATCCGTGCAGTCCGTCACGCCGTCGCAGTGCCATGACACCGGGATGCACTGCTTGTTCTTGCACTGGAACTGGTTGTCCTGGCAACGGTGGTCACCTGTGACAGAACATTTAAGAAAAGTAAGATTTTGTCTGGTAAAAATGATTGGAGGTTTTCAGATAATAATGTAACACATGTAGAAACACAAGAGAAAGATATTTTTTTCGAATACTAGTTGTAACAGTTTCTAATACTTTAACTGTAAATATTATGAATATGTAAATGATGCGGTCATATTTGCCTGAAAGAGAGTAAGAGAGGGAATATAAAACAAAACGAAGTAACAAGAAAAAAAACAGGAAGTGATGTCGCTCATACTGCAGAGTGCAGGGTCCTCATCAGACCCATCGGGACAGTCAGGGTGGGCATCACACAGGAAGTTGGGGTAGGTGCAGTTCCCGTCCTGACACTGGAACCGACCAATGGGGCAGAGGCGGGGCGGGCACGTCTCCGGTTCGTCTGACCCGTCACCACAGTCAGACTGGCCGTCACACTTCCACCAGATAGGAACACACCTGCAGGAGAGGAGGGGGGGAAAGAGAGGAGGAGGAAGAAAGGAAGAGAGAGGGAAAAGAAAGAGGAGAGAATGAAAGGATGAAAGCTGTGCGGCTGGAGAAGTTCAATCTCAGATGGGCAAGAGCAAAATAAATTGGTAAGCTGGGGTCAGATAGGTCTGCGTCCCATTTAAGACGAATGTAACGCACACCAAGGACTGTTGGTGAGGTGCTGGCCACTGGTAAGTATTGTATGGAACCAGAGTGTACTACCCTCTCTGTGCATCCCATAATATTTATTCCTGCATGTGCTCCTGACCCCTTCTCACCTCTCGTTGTCTCCGCAGCGGAACTGCGTGCTGGAGCAGTCGGCCACACACTGGATCTTGAAGCCCACGGCCAGGCCGATGAAGTGGTCAGGGCACTCGCAGGTTGCCCCCTGGCCCCCCGGCCGGATCAGACACAGGTGGCTACAGGTGAGCTCGTGGTTATTGCACGGGTTCTCACCTGGGGATGAGAAACACAAAACACTTCAAGGGGAATTCTGGTGATTTTCACATAGATCTCGAGCTCACCGAGCGCTGTCAGTACGAAAAAAATGAAAACAATCGGTTTTACCTAGCTTGAGTTTTTGCAGCCACCTGTTAAGGTAGCTAGGCAGCTACAGCGCTACACTCTGGGGGCATGAACATGGAGGCTCACAAACATGCCCCCAGAGTGTAGCACTATGTAAAAAGTTGCCGGAATTCCCCATGAAGGAACACTCCCTCATCATTTATACCTTACAACTGCAATTCCTTTTTAGAGAAAATGTATCAGTAACCTTAAAATTGATAAAGAAAACCACCAGATCTGTATACCACCAAGTTTTAATTAATCAGTTTTTTAATTAAAGTAGTTTACTGTATCCTTAAGCAATAATGATGCAACTTGATACACAATTGAAAGGTATTATTTACCATACTATAGTACTGATGTATTGATTATTAAATGAAAAGTTGTTCGTACTGCGTGGCTGTCGGTAGGGGTGGTATACATGAATGTCGTACGGCCGGTGCGTGTTGTTGCCCATGACGACTCGATCAGCGCCGGTGTACTTGTGGGCCCTCTCCACAGTGTGAGTGTTCCAGTCTGTCCAGA
>NC_055980.1:17876942-17899442 GCF_018492685.1 Alosa sapidissima
GATAGAGACATGGAGTGAGGAAAAAAGTACTGTTACAAAACTCCATTTATATAAGTGACAGGCAAAGAAGGAGAATAAAAGGCAGAGGCCTCAAGGTGCTTCACAGTAAAGTAAAGTAAAGTAAAGTAAAGGTATATATATATATAAACAGTGCTAGATGAAAACCCACTTTTCCACCTAGGGCCTGGCTAAACTAATTGAGCTACAAGCAAACCGCCAAAATATCAAATACACTGTCTCCAAAAGAGGTGAATATACCTACAGGGTGCTTCAACACAGACACCATGCACTAGAGGTTCCATACTGGATCAGTGCAGGCCTCTCCTACACAAATGGCAGACTCACCACATCCCTTCTCGTCGCTGTTGTCGGAGCAGTCCCTCTGCTGGTTGCACACCTTGTGAATGTCGATGCACTCGCCCGACTTGCACAGGAACTGGCCCGGGGCGCAGGTGGGCACTGGGGAGTGGCACAGGCTCTCCAGCTCGTCCGAGCCGTCCATGCAGTCGGCCGTGCCGTCGCACGTGTACCAGGTGGGCACGCACATGCCGTTCTGGCAGGTGAACTGCTGGCTGGAGCAGGTGTCGTACGTGCAGCCGCGCTCGTCGCTACCGTCCCCGCAGTCGTTCACGCGGTCACAGCTGGGTTAGGGATGCACAGCAACGTCGAGCCAAGTCAAGTACATTTTATTTACAAAAACAACTAGAGTGGCCCCAGCTGTGGCGCAACTGGCCGGGGCACCTGCACCGTACGCCGGCGACCCGGGTTCGATACCCGCCCCGTGGTCCTTTCCGGATCCCACCCCGACTCTCTCTCTCCCACTCGCTTCCTGTCACGAACCACTGTCCTGTCACATTAAAGGCATAAAAAGCCCAACAAAATATACTAAAAAAAAACAACTAGAGTAGAACCAAAGTGCTTTACATTTGAGGTTAAAGCAAGAGGTAGCAGTTTTTCAAGGTATGCTTTTATCAGGTAACTAGTTTTGGTTTGATTTTCAAATTCTGTTTATGGTATAGGGTAATGTGAGGGACTAATAAACACCTGTGTCATTCCCACCAGTCACCGTATGCACTATGCAGTCCTGTGTCCCCCAAATTACACCAGATAGCACAGTATATTAGTGCACATCTAACAGAGCCAATAAGGCAAGGTTTTGTGTGCCTTTTAGGTAGCTTGCTTGCTCGTTTTAGACCAAAACTTAAAGGTGCCACTTTAATCAACATTTTTTTTTTTTTAAATGAACCAGATGCATGTAAATAAATACAGACACATGCAACAACATACACACACTGACACACCAAAAAGTACAATACAATTTTCAAAGGAGAAAAACATAATTGATATCCATCTAAATTCCTTTACTTAAACAAAGGTAAGCAACTAACCAGATGAATCTACCAATATAGTCACAAATAGTTTTATTTTGGATTAAGAACACATCCTTTTACCACTCAAATTTAATTGATCAACTCTTAAGTGCACTAAACTAAAGCTGGAGCCAATCAAGACCGCAAAATCCATGCAGTTCAACGTCCGAGATAAAAAGTGGACACCTACTGGAAGGGGATGAGGATGCAGAGTCCGTTGGCGCAGGCAAACTCGTTCATGTGGCAGGTGCGGTTGGGGCAGTTCTGCAGCTCGTCGGCTGCGTCTGCGCAGTCTCTCTCGCCGTCGCAGACGAAGCTCTGAGGGACGCAGCGGGGTGTGCCTGGCCGCCAGGGCGGAGGGCAGGAGAACTGGTCCGGAGAACACGTCCGCTGACCTGCCGAGAGTAGCCAGTAAAAACAGGGGGTAAGAACACATACACACACACACACACACACACACACACACACACACA
Organism: Alosa sapidissima; assembly: GCF_018492685.1. NCBI lineage: Eukaryota > Metazoa > Chordata > Actinopteri > Clupeiformes > Clupeidae > Alosa > Alosa sapidissima. The sequence goes on from NC_055980.1 coordinate 17,878,786, forward strand.
CACACACACACACACACACACAGACACACACACAGACACACACACACACACACAGAATATGCAAGGTGGGCTTCAGTTCACAAATTCCATGTTTGGATTGGTCAAGTGATCAGACATACACACACAAATGTACACACACACACTCACACACACACACATGCACACACAAATACAGCAAATGCACACACAAAAAGAGAGAGAGACAGACAGACAGACAGATAGGGAGAGAGAGAGAGAGAGAGAGAGAGAGAGAGAGAGAGAGAGACAGACAGACAGACAGATAGGGAGAGAGGGAGAGAGAGAGAGAGAGAGAGAGAGAGAGAGAGAGAGAGACAGACAGACAGACAGATAGGGAGAGAGGGAGAGAGAGAGAGAGAGAGAGAGAGAGAGAGAGAGAGAGAGAGAGAGGAGAGAGAGAGAGAGAGCAGCTCTAGTATCTCCCGCATGTCTCTCGCTCACCACACTCCAGCTCAGGTGCCTCGTCACTGTTGTCCCAGCAGTCATTGTTGCCGTCGCAAGTGAGCGAGGCCGGCACACAGTTCCCATTCACACAGGTGAACTCGGATGCCGCGCAGGTGCGCACCACGTCGACTGCAGGTGAGGACGGAGGATGGAGGGAACAGGGAGAGTAGTTCATTATCAGACAGAGATAAAAAGAAGAGCTGGTTCATTAAAGATTAAAGACATTATACCCTTAAAGGTGCTCTAAGCGAGGCTAAACATTTAGGCTAAAACATTTTATGTCACTTACTGCAAACATCACCTAACCAACCGCTAGCTGTCCGTGTCCTGAATACACTGTAAAAAAAACGCGATCTCTGTGGACAGCCCAGGCTCCAAAAACGACAACAAAAACAATCTGGGCAAACCTAGCCCATAAAAACATAACAAACTGTTCCAGCAAATCACAGACAAGATGCACGTTTAGGAGAGTTTCAATTGCACGGGAGCAGTATCGGAGGGAGGGGGGGGGGAGTAGCGAGCTATCTCTCTGTTTTGTTTGAAAGTCAACAGAAGTCAACCCAGCATCGCTTAGAGCACCTTTAAGTAGACGTGTACCATCAGATAGACTAAACTCTTAAAACGAATGTGTTGGAAACAACAAAAACTGTGTTGTCCCTATCTGGACATAGAGATGTGTTAAAAACAACACAAGTTGTGTTGATTTTCAACACATTCATTTTAAGAGTGTAGTAAACTCAAGTCTTCATGCTGGAAGGAGTCATGTTGATTAGGATTAGGACAGTACAAAATTACAGTAACAAGACAAAATGAATACACAAAGACAAAGATACATTTTTGGAAGTTCACAGAGCACTAGATATCACAAGATATTCGTAAGGGAGAATAAAATCTCCTCAATGCCAGAACTGAGATAATACAACAGCACAACAACAAGATGAGTTTGACCCCTCTGCAGAAGAATAACTTTTTTTTTGTTTTGAATTTTTTTGAATAACTTTTGCCATTTGTGAATTTTGACAGGAAGTGAGTGGGAGAGAGATGAGTGGGATCAGGATATTGCTATGGGTCGGCTTTGAATGTGGGTCCCCAGTGGGCACTTGGACCCAAATGTGGTACGGACGCTGCGATTGCTTGACCACAGCACCCCCAGTGAAAACTTGGTTTTAAAAGATGGAGAAAAAAGATCCTTCATTCCCTTACCGCATGAGTCAGGCTCGTCCGTGCCATCCACACAGTCACTGATGTAGTCACACACCCAGCTGTCAGGGATGCATTTGCCCTCGTCACAGCGGAACTCGTCTGGAGAGCACGTCCTGCTCACTGGAGTGTAAAGGTGACAATCGCATCACATGTCAATCAATATCAAATGCCAGTCACCAGATCATCAGATGTCTGAATTATCAGAAGGCTCAACTCACATGTGTGATTTGATGAGCTAACTGTAAGTGTTAATGTATTGTGTGAGAGTGTGTATATTTGTGAGTGTGGTGTGTGTGTGTGTGTGTGTGTGTGTGTGTGTGTGTGTGTGTGTGTGTGTGTGTGTGTGTATGGGGGGGGGGGGGGGGGGGGGGTATGTAAAAAATTACTGACTTGGATGTAGGCTTGAAAGACAGACAAAATAGCCCCAAGGACCTGACACCATGAATTTGTTTCAGCAAAACTGATAAAGTGGTGTGTTTGACTGCACATAGATAACATCAGACAGAGCTCAAAAACTAGCCTGGCTAGCGCCACCACTTCTCAATGAGACGTGGTCTGGGAACCAAACGTTAATTTTCTCGTATTTGAAAAAAAATGCCCAGATCCGTTTATTGGGTGCCACGGATGTCTATCAAATGCGTCTGTGCATAGCTCATCATCGTCTTGCTTTCCCCCTTATTCTGTGAGTGGTCCCCTATCTCAGGCGAAAATTTGCTCCATGGTCTCCAGGCTGCCTTAGCAGCGTGAATCAAATTGCGCGCAAGGCAGCATGGGAACACCCAGGCTACTCAAAAACAGAAATGAGAGTATATTATTAGCCTGGACTGATAAGGACTTCACCGTGCCCACTGAAATCTATCTAAAGCATATGAAACAACAAAACACTCCTCAAATTAATGAATACATTCAATCACGCAATCTTGCAACATGATCAATAAAATGGCTGCCTCCCCTCAGCCGCTCGATAATGGCCTGAGTCTCAGAGGCTTGATGTCAATACCATCACCATACATACACACACTCACACACACACACACACACACACACACACACACACACACACACACACACGTGTACACACACACACACACACACACACACACACACACACACACACACACGTACACACGCACACACGCACACACACACTAACACACACACACACACGTACACACACACACACACACACACACACACACACACACACACACACACGTGTACACACACACACACACACACACACACACACACACACACACACACACACACACGTACACACGCACACACACACTAACACACACACACACACGGCCTTGGCTGGATCAATCTTGCATAATCATACTGATGGCAATGCTCCAAGGTTCAATTGGGGCTATTAGATGGCAAAGCACTGATATCTGATAACTCACAACAGAAGAGTGGGTTCTCGTCGCTGTTGTCTCCACAGTCGTTGTAGCCGTCACACAGCCTGTCAGGATTGATGCAGATGTTGGTGTTGTCACACTTGACATCTCCGGATGAGCAGGTTCTGTCCGCTGAGGGAAAGTATATAGATAAGATTTCGATCAGACTATCACTATTAGGGACTGCAATGACTTGATGATGTAACGATTCACGATTGGTATAGTTATGTATCACATTTTATAATATTATAATAAAATTAAATAATGATAATGAAATATCCTGTATCACAGTAGGCAAAACAATGTGCTAACCATACCAAGGTAATAGGTTTGATTGCACACAACTGTAATGGCACATGTTGGACATGTTGGACAAAAGCCACATGAATGAGGGCAATTAATTAAGTAATTGGGTTGTCAATATCCTGGCAATATCCTTTTCCAAAAAGAAAATATCATTCTGTGTTCTCTATGCTTACGGCAGTTGATTTCGTCAGAAGTGGCGTTGTCACGGCAGTCGTTGTGGCCATCGCAGACGAACGCAGCGCTGATGCAGCGGCCGTTGGCGCAGGTGAACTCGTCGACGGGGGTGGCAGGTGGGGTAGGGGCAGCCTCGCTCATCGCTGTTGTCTCCGCAGTCGTCTGTGTAGTCGCACGCGTAGGCGAGGGGCAGGCAGCGGCCGTTATCGCACGTGAAGTCCATGGCGGAGCAGGTGTGGAAGGCTGAAGGGAGAGAGAGAGAGAGAGTGAGAGTGAGAGAGAGAGAGGAGAGAGAAAAGAGAAAAAGAAAGAAAGAGATTGAGAAGGTGAAGGGAAGAGAGGAGAAGAGAAGAGTTTCAGGTAACTTGCTAACTTGCAATGTCTGTTATTTGCAAATTTGCTAAAAGTTATAACTGAAGTTACAATTTATTTATTTCCATATTGAACATAGGAAACCTCAAGGGGATTACAATGAGAGTGAGCAGATTAAGTGTGATATTTTTCATTTTCAGTCAACTGTCAAATAAAGAACTCTGCGATAGGAAACTACATGTATGTGGACTATATGACTCTATGTGAAGAACGAAAATGTGCAGCAATCTGGGACGAAATAGGGGCATGAACATAGAGGCTCATGAACATGCCCCCAGAGTGTAGCACTGTAGCTGCCTGGCAACTCTAGCTGTTGGCTGCAGCAATTCAAGCTACAGTAGAACTGATTGTTTTCATTTTTTCCGTATCGACAGTACTCAGTGACCTCAACAAACAGATATCTATGTGAAAAATCGCCGGAATTCTCCTTTAACATCCCCAGACAGATAAGACCGACACACCCTCCGTTCTACTCACCACACACTCTCTCCAGCTCGTCCGAGCCATCGAAGCAGTCCGGGTAGCCGTCACACTTCCAGCGTGGGCTAATGCAGCCCCCGTCCAGGCAGCTGAACTGGTCTGGCTGGCAGCGGTGGCCCACGTCCTTGATGCAGTCCTTCCCGTTGTTGGTCAGGTACCAATTCCCTTGGGGGCACTGGCATTCCGCACCAGCTGGGCCTGTGAGGCAAGCAAGGTAAGAAACATCAGAACATTTCAATCAAATAGAATTTTACTCTATTTTAATACTCTACACACACACACACATACACACACACACACACCATCTTACCTGCCACACGCACACCATTTTACCTACGTAACACACACACACACAATTCCACCTAACACACACACACACACACACACACACACACACACACACACACACACACACACACACCATTCCACCTAACACACACCACACACACACAATCTTACCTGCCACACACACACCATTTCACCTACGTAACACACACACACACACACACACACACACACACACACACACACCATTCCACCTAACACACACACACACACACACACACACACACACACACACACACACACACACACACACACACACACATACACACACACACACAGACACACACACCATCTCACCTGCCACACACACATGGCTGCATCCTCCATTAAACTGTTGGCAGGGGCTAGCACAAATCTCCTGCTTGGAGCTGCTGAACACGTGTATGTCATTGGGCCGGTACTGTAGGCCCTCGACCAGCACCACCGCGCCAGAGCCGTCGTCCTTGCTGGCCCGGTACAAGGCACGATCGTTCCAGTCTGTCCAGTAGATGTCCTGCTGGTAGACGGTCACAGCAAAAGGGTACTGGGCGAAGCCCACGATCACCTCCCGGTTCTCACCGGTCAGGGAGGAGCGTTCGATTTTGTCCCTTCAGGCCAGGATAGCGGGAGAGAGAGGGGTGGTCAGTATGATCTTTACCTTTTAAACTATTCTTTCACTATTGCCCTTTTATGTTTTTATTTGTTATTTCTGTTTGCTTTTGTTTATGTAAAGCACATTGAATGACCTCTGTGTATGAAATGCGCTACATTGGGTGGATTTCAAAACAGGAACATAGTTTCCTTTTATGTCAACATCCGAGAATACCCACCTTCTACATGCTCCCTAAGGTTCATAAGTCTCTTGTATCTCCTCCTGGCAGACCTATCATATCGTCCAATGGATCTCTTACAGAGCCAGCCTCGCAATTCATAGACTTTCACATTAAGCCGCTGGCTCAGCAGCTTCCTTCCTACATACAAGATACTACTCATGTGTTGAAGGTTTTAAGTGATTTGAATGTTCCAGACAACTGTTTTTTAGTCACGTTAGATGTGGACACTAATACACTAATACACTATTACACTAATATTGCTCATGACGATGGACTGAAAGCCCTACAGCATTTTCTGAAGAATAGGCCTACAGACTCTTTGCCTCCCTCTGAATTTATTATCCAGCTCACCGAATGGACATTACAGTGACAAGATAAAATGGTGGGGGAGGTACAGTATATTCATGATATTTTTTTGATATGGGGTGGTTCTTATGAAGAACTGTTGCTGTTTTATGATCATCTGAACAACAATAACAGGAATGTAAAATTGTGTATGGAATATTCCAAAACTACCATCAATTTTTTAAGATCTAACCATTTCTAGTGGTAATGATGGTATATTGTGAGTATTCTTTATTCAAGTCGTCTTGATTCAATTTATGACCATTAATTCAAGATTAAACTAGAGTTAAATGAACAGCCATATGTTATGGAGATGTATTCTTTTGCACACTCATTTACTATGTATATATATATATATAATGTATAATTTATATGTGTGTGTGTATAAAATGGAATAACATGCTCAGGATGCTAAATCCCTCAGGTAATGAGTATAAAGTTTTTTTTAATTAAGGACAGCACTCAACGGTACCTTTCAAATCCTTTAATCAGAGGCAAAAAAGTTTTTTTTAAAGTTTAGGTAAAAAGGTACTGTTGAGTTCTGTCTTTGATTTAAAAAGTTTATGACCTAAAATATTCCCATTATGTCGGCTACAACAGTAGTGAAACTCACAGAGTGCCATCAGACCAGTAGAGCAGCCTCTCCTCGTAGTCAATGGAGAGGCCATTGGGCTGGGAGAGACTGGTGTTTATGAGGGGCGTCCGGAAGTTTCCACTGATTGTAGCTCGCTCGATCTTGGCAGGGGATCCCCAGTCTGTCCAGTAGAGATACCTGAGAGAGATCTTCACGGTCAGCCATGTCTAGCGAGCCTGCTGTCACATTCAATAGCTGAGCAGTGTGTGTTGCTAAAGCCACCGTGTGGCGAGTAGGGGAATTGCACTGATCTAACCATGTTTACACTTAGAATCTTGCTTACGGTATTTATAGTTGGAAAAACTATTTGGTCACACTTTACTGGAATAGTCCGCCCACAGACTATTTACAGAAGCTCAAATCATCAACAAATTATCTGTTGATACTCTCTTAACTACAAGGTTAAGGTTAGTGATTGAATTAGGTTAAGGTGATGTTCAGTAATTGTTCAACAACTATTTTACATACTGAACTTGAATCTTAACAGATGCTCTGTTAAGTCTCTGTGGACGGACGGACTATCCAAGTAAAGTGTTACCAATGCTTTTGCCAAGTTATCGCATTAGCTTTAGCTAATTTTCGTCTTGACTGCCATTTAAATCAGGGCGCTGAGTGGCTGCTTACCCATAGCAGGGGTCCACGATGATGGCTCGCGGCCGGTTGGCGTGGGCGATGAAGGTGCGGTTCTGTCCGTCTATCCCTATGGCCTGTACGCTCCTGTTGCTGTAGTCGGTGAAGTAGAGCCTCTTATGAACCCAGTCATAGGCCAAACCCTCAGGGTCATGCAGGTCTGAAGAACGCACAGAGGATGAGAGGAGGGGAGGAGGGGGGCAGAAGGAGAAATGGAAGGAGTGAAAAAGGTAGAGAGGGAGGACAGGAGAGAGAGATGGTTTAAAGAAAAAGAGAGAGATCAGCAGAGGAGGGAGAAAGTGAGAGATAGTGAGGGAGTGAAGTAAGCAGGGAGAGAGAGAGAGAGAGAGAGAGAAAGAGACAGGCAGGGGGTGAAGGAGGGAGAAAGAGAGCGAGAGAGAAAGGGAGTGGAGATAGAGAGGGATATAAAAGATGAAGGAAGAGGGGGAGAGGTAACAGGGAGAGTAATTAACACCAAACTGGTAATTGCCTCAGTTTAGATAATTTAACACTAGTATATATCTTTATCCACAAAATCCCCATTGAAGACAAGCTTTATGATCATATATGGACATTTATGGACATTGCTAATGACTACTAAAAACGAATGCGTTTATATTCCCATGTTACACATGTCTTTATTCTCTCGTACTGGACAAGGCTCTTGCTTCTTACATCAAGGCTCTTGCTTCTTCTCTTCTAGGTCAAAAGTCGTTAATCCTCCTTCTGGGAACCTGCGGCTCCTCTATCTGGCCCTGCTCCAATCACCACTGATTAAAATTACAGAGCTCTTAACAGCCTAAATAAAGTGTGTTCAGCTAATCAATAACACCACTGATGAGTGCTGTTAGATAATACAGAGCGGGGAGAGGAGGAGGGGTGGTAGTGCAATGGGGACCCAGTAGTCGAGCTGCAACAATTAATCGGTTAATCGATTAGTTGCCAACTATCTAATTTAATAGACAACTACTTCGCTAATCTGTTCATCGGTTTGTGTCATTTCTTTGAGGAAAATACTTAGAAATTCTTCTATTTCTATTCTATTTTCAGTTAGCTTAGTTCGCTGTGGCAGTTAACTAAATATCTTTGGCATGTGGACAAAACAGAACAGTTTTTGAAAGCACTGATCGACATTTTCATTTCTGTCATGACATTTCTGTCATTTTATCAATGAAACAACTTTAAAATAATCAACATTTGGGGTTACTTTAATCTATAATATAAGAGTGGGTTTAACTGCGGGGGAGCGCTGATATTGCGCTTTATATTAGAAGGGATCTTTGGGCATGAGGAGAGAATGTCCACACAACGGAGTATAGCTCCAAACTTTTAATTAAAAAAATTGCCTGAAGAAGACCTAGACGGGTCGAAACGTTGTTGGCTTTTTAATTAAAAGTTGGGAGTGGACATTCTCTCTTCTGTTTTATGCTCGTATTCCTTGTCCTGCACCTGGCCTAAAAAAAGGTGGGATGGGCACACCACTGCTCAACTAATCGCTTTGGGCATAAAAAAATTGGAGAAGCCTGGAGGTTCTTACCTGTGGCAATGAAGACTGGGGGAGTCCCAGGCGTGGCGGTGTTAATGTACCCGATCTTGCTCCTCCCAATCCCAAGATACTGTGAGAAGAACACCCTGCGGTCCTGGTAGTCGAAATCCAGTGCCATGACGCTGTAACCCAGGGAGAAGGACGCAAAAGGAACCGAGTGGTCATCCGGGTCCAGCCGAGCGCTGTTGAGCGTGTAGTCGGTGGTGTAGACCAGAAACTCGTCCTGGCCGTAGCCGCAGGTGACGCCGTTGCTGAGCAGCGAGCCGTGGGCACAGCCGCACTTCGCCGCCGTCTGGCCCAGATAGGCGAAGCAGAACTGCTGGCAGCGCCCGTTGTCCTCCAGGCACGGGTGGAAGTCCACCTGGTTTGCGGCGGTGGGCTGCACGTGGGCGTCGAACACCTTGACGTCCGACAGGCCCTGCAGCCCGTCGCGGATCACCTCGGTCTCGTTCTGGTTCCCAGCGTACTTGCTGGCCTGAAAGAGCTTCCCGAGCTTGCGGTCAACCCACAGCAGGTAGTTACCCAGGATGGACAGGCCATACGGGGCCGGGTACCGGCTACCATAGCGTATGATCTGCCTCCTGGTGCCATCGGCAAACATCATGGAGATCATGTCAAGCCCGTCATCGGCCCAGTAGAGCATGCCGTTGGTGTAGTCCACCGTGATGCCGCGAGGGGAGGACAGGCTCTCGGTGGCCAGCACAGTCCGATTGGTGCCGTCCAGCTGAGCTCGCTCGATCTTGGGGTTCTGGCCGGCGTCGGTCCAGAAGATTAAGCGAAGCCTGGGGCTGACGGCCAGGTCGCGGGGTCGGTCCAACGTGCTCTTGAGCAGAACCAGACGGTACGTGGTGTTCAGGCGCATCACCTCCAGGTGGGTCTGACTTGGGAACACGTTGGTGAAGTACAGGTTCCCTGAGGACAATTCAAAAGCAATGGTTAAAGCAACACTATTTTTTTCATAGTTTCAACCCACTGGGACCACATAAGGCGATACCCATTGCATCAAAAAACTGGCGAAAACGGTCATGTTCCTGAACAGGCGCGCGTTTCACAAAACCATAGTTGCTAACCTGTTAGCAAATTAGTTGGTTGGCAATTGGCAATGCAATTTCCAATCGCGAATGTGTTAACTATGGTTTTGGAAAAAGCGCCCCAGTACAATAAAGTTGCACGATGGCCATGTCAGAGATGGCCTTCTCCATAATCACAAGTCAGTGTATCTTCAAAATGAGGTAGAAGAGATTTAAATTAATGTTGGTAAATGGTAATGTGAAGGAGAGATAAACACGTGTTGACAAGAGTGCAAAGAGAGACATTTGATGAGGAAAGGTAGATCTCCCACCTGCTATCCAGTCGATGGCGAGCCCCTGGATGCCACCTGTGCCCACACCAGACGATACAATTCGGGAATACTGTGACCCGTCTGTCTTGGCCCGGTTGATCCCTCTGTAGGTGCTGGACGTGCTGTTGTCAATCCAGTACACGAAACCAGAGGCAATGTGAAGGTCCATCTTGTCCATTACAGTGTAGGAGCCTATGGGGAAGTTTGCATAGTTGCTATTATGATGATGGCTGTATTCATCAAACCAGCCATCATAGAGACACAAAATGGTGTATACTACATTATGGTACACATTATAGATATGAAAATATATTTGTAGCGCTTTTTACTGCTAAAATTGGACAGTTTTATATGATTATTTAAGGATTAGTTGCCTCAAAGCAACATTGTACCAGAATGGGTAAAAGTGAAGCAATTCATATTTTAAGAAGTAAAGCAAACATATTAAAGGGAAACTTGGCAGGATTTCCGCCTCTGCTGGAGAAATTGTGCATTATGCTATTTCAAACTGTGGAAAAAGGTAACGATAAAGCACATGGATTTGTTTACAAGCTAGCAAAACGGTTAGCATAAGTTTGGCAGACCATGTGGATGTTACAAGGTAAGAAATACGATTTAAAACGAGTTTCTTGTTTCTCGCTTCTCTTTCCGGGACGGTAGTCGCAATGTTGCAAGGTTGGTTTTCCGCCTGGGGACGCTAGGGGCAGCGGGAAAAGTCACCATTTTCACTGGAACAGGTCATTTAACCATCCAAATGATTTCTAAATGGGTTTATTACGTTGAAATAGTTGCCAAGTTCCCCTTTAATTTAAAATAAAAAATAAATAAAGAGTTTAATCTGTTTTTCAATGCAGTATGAGCGGATGTGGTTATTTACAATCTAGTGAATGAGCGGATGTGGTTATTTACAATTTATTGAAGGACTGGATGTGGTTATTTACAATTTAGTGAAGGACTGAATGTATTAATTCACATATAAAGAGAATGTTCTGAACAAAATAGTGGATGTTCTGAACACAAAACACGACACAGTGTGGTCATACATACTTCCTGTCACGGGCACCATGGCCTCGGAGTGGTCAGAGCTGTTGATGTGGAAGCCTCGGAGCATGCGTGGCGTGGACACGATGGCGAAGGAGTCGTACTGCTCGCAGAGTGTGCCATCCTGGGAGGGCACGAAGCCCGTGGTGCAGGCACACGTCTTCTGGCCTCCCGGCTTGGGCAGGCAAAGGTGCGGGCAGCCGCCGTTGTTGGTGCTGCAGGCGTTGGTCGTGCCGGCCGAGTCTGAAATTGAGTGAATAGACAGACAGACGGATAGATAGATAGGGTGAGTGTGTGTGTGTGTGTGTGTGTGTGTGTGTGTGTGTGTTTGTGTGTGTGACAGACAGACAGATAGATAGATAGGGAGAGGGTGTTTGTGTGTGTATGTGTGTGTGTGTGTGTGTGTGTGTGTGTGTGTGTGTGTGTGTGTGTGTGTGTGACAGACAGACAGATAGATAGGGAGAGTGTGTGTGTGTGTATGTGTGTGTGACAGACAGACAGATAGATAGATAGGGAGAGGGTGTGTGTGTGTGTGTGTGTGTGTGTGTGTGTGTGTGTGTGTGTGTGTGTGTGTGTGTGTGTGTGTGTGTTGAGAAAGTGTGAGAGAGACTGAGTGAGGGGTAACATCTCTGTAAAAGCTTATGTTCACATTTCTGGGGGTAGTACGAGAGCTAAACAGGGAGGTCCATCTCATTTCCAACAAGCAGAAAGGTATATAAATTGGTCTTTCCTCATAGGGAATCAATCTCAGTATTGAGGGGAGGCATGTGTACAGTGTAGGTCATTTCTAGACCACACAAAAAGCTAGAAGAGATTTGTGCTCACAGGGGAAATCATGGCAGACCACTAGATGAAGAGGAAGAGGAGGAAGAGGAGGAACCAAAGAACTATAAATCTCTGTCTCAGTCAGCAGCACTCTGTCTCTGGCGTATATACTTTATACACTCATACATTCACAAACATACATGTACACACACACACACACACACACACAGAGACACACACACACACACACACAGACACACACACACTCACTGTCTCTGGCGTACTGTATATACTTTATACACTCATACATTCACAAACATACATGTACACACACACACACACACACACACACACACAGATACACACACACACACACACACACAGAGAGACACACACACACAGACACACACACACTCACTATCTCTGGCGTGGACCTTGACGGCGCGGACCCCGTCCAAGCCGCTCCTCAGCACCACCATGTTGGCGCCGTTGACCTTGTCCACGCGCTCCACCACCTCGTAGTCCAGGTCGCTGTAGTAGAGGTGGGGGCCGTGCACGCTGATGCCCCACGGGTGGGACAGGCCGCTGACGATGGTCACCCGGCTCACGCCATCCATGGTGCCGCATTCGATCTGTCAATCATGCAGAGGAGTGGTGGGAGGGGGGGGGTGGGGGGGGGGGGGGGGGGGTCAGGATTACAGAATGGGTCATTATGGGAAGGAGGATTGAAGGTTGATTTGGAAGTGTGTATCTCATACGGGAATTCAGTATATCTGTACATGGTCTCGTTCGTGCTTGTGTGTGTGTGTGTGTGTGTGTGTTTGAGAGTGAGAGAGTACAAGTGTGCATAATGTGCATAGTGTTTGACTTTTGTGGGTGGTGTGTGTGTATTTACATGTGTGACATGCATGTATGTCATGCATGTGTGTGTGTCTGTAGAGAGAGAGAGAATCTGTGTGTGTGTTTGTGTGTGGTGTGTGTGTTTGTGTGTGTGTGTGTGTGTGTGTGTGTGTGTGTGTGTGTGTGTGTGTGTGTGTGTGTGTGTGTGTGTAAGTGTAATACATTTTCATCAACTCACCAGTCCCGAGCTGGGGACTCCCCAATAGAGCTTGCTGGCTGCAATGTCTGCGGTGATGAACTCAATGTTGGCCAGGTTCCCCGTGAAAAGGGTTTTGAGGTTCCCTCCGTCCATGTCTGCACTGGCCACTTTAGCGGGGACCCCACTGTCTGTCCCTCTGTCTGTCCAGAACAACTTCCTGCCACACAAAGATTCACAAACTCATCGCTCTGGTGATCACATCTCTTTCACAAACAAATACAGCCTTAACTGAGTGTGAATGAACCCAAACAGGGTTGCAGCCGTCTGAGAATGGAGGACAAATTTGTTTTTTGAATCCTTGTTAAAGTGTGTGACTTGAATTGGGGCAGATCGTTTCTATAACCAGGAGTTGTTTTCCTCTGAAAACTACAATTTCCTTTGCGTTTTGGAGAAATGTACCATAACCAGGTCCAAATTATGTCAACCATATATACAGGTGTTGCAAGGCATGTTACTTTCAGTTTTTGCTCCACTGACACATGCAAATGCATAATTAATTTAGAGATATTTAAAATTAAAACAATTACATGCTAAAACAAAATACACTATGCCATGTGCAGTATTTTACTATTACTGTGAAATGTCCTGATCCTAATCCTCATGCACTTGTAATTGCACTTCCAGGACAGTAGATGGCGCTATGGGTGAGGTAATGGTGGGAGAGCATATCTACCCTCTGGCGGGGTCCAGGGCTATGCCCACTGGTGTGCCGGCTCCCTCGGGTTTGCCCGTGCTGGTGAGGAGAGTCCTCCTGTACTGCTGCGCTCCATCCACTCTGATAACCTACAGTACAGGAGAACAGGGAGAGTGGAAAACAATGATTGATATCAGCTGAAACAGAGAAAACACTCAAATGGATTTATTTCACGTTTGTCAGGCAAACAAAATATAATAAATGGGTATATTATGTTATGATGTAATAAATACTGATAATAAAATATATTTTTTTCCAAATAGTAATGATGTGACACATTTTGACCTTTTTTACCATTTACCATTTTTTGGAATCTCATTCATCTTGTGAGTATCACAATTTTCAGCACTATGGACCACATAACTCTGCTGAGTTGCACAACACACGCTCTGTATTCTCAGAAGTATATTGAACGCCTTAACACCTATACACTTGCCTCTATCGCCTTATTGGTGGGATTGGTGTAGTACATCATGCGGGTTATCCAATCAAAAGCAAGGCCTGAGGGAGAACCGATGATCCCTGCGGGTGCAAACTGGGTTCTGTTGGTTCCATCGGTCTTCACTCTGTATATCGATCCCTGTTTTATACAACAATTACTGTTATTATCAATACATAGTTATTATTTATATTATTATTATCAATTTTTCCACCTGGTCTTCTCAGCCAAAATATCATGGTAGCGCTATGGTAGGGACTTTGTGTAGGATTTTAGCTTTTAAAAAGTCCTACGAACAAAAATAGTAACAGATTGTAAAGAAATAAGTGTTTCGATATCCACTAAATTTAGCATGCTAATCAGCTAACTGGTCACCAGACCATACTATACTCTCTATACTCTCTATACTATATATATATATATATATATATATATATATATATATATATATATCTACAGTATACTATATACTCTCTATCCTCTATACTCTCTATACTATATACTCTCTATACTACATATATATATATATCTACAGTATACTATATACTTTCTATCCTCTCTATACTATATACTCTCTATACTATATACTCTCTATAATCTCTATACTATATACTTTCTATACTCTCTATACTCTCTACAGTATACTATATACTCTCTATACAGTATACTATATACTCTCTATCCTCTCTATACTATATACTCTCTATCCTCTCTACAGTATACGATATACTCTCTGTACTCTCTACAGTATACTATATACTCTCTATCCTCTCTATACTCTCTACAGTATACTATATACTCTCTATACTCTCTACAGTATACTATATACTCTCTATACTATACAGTATACTATAGACTCTCTCACACTGTATTACCAGAGAGACTAGTAATCAAGGATCTTTAGTATTACTGCTTCATTCTTAAATTCTTTATATTGAATGCATGCAGGTCAGTGAAAGAGGGCTGTCGTGGGCACAATGGTACAAGACAACTTGAATTCTACAGAAAGCCCCTTTAACTGCCACACAAGTTCTGAGTCTCCATAGAAGTATTCTTTGAGACTTACGGAGCCTTGCACCCAGTAGACAAACTGTTCCTTGTCATCGAAGTCGATGTCGACTCCTTTCGTGATGCCTGATATGGGGGCCATGGCGTTGTTGGAGGTGTCGTTGGGGTTGAGAGGGATCCCCATGATAACAGTCTCTCTCATCACCATTAAGAAAGGGGTGTCATCTGGAATCAAATTCAAGTCATGATTCAACATTCATTTGTTTTACTCCTCATTATATGTCATAGAGTGAAAATCTTGGGTTTCATCTTCTCTCGCTCTCTCTCTCTCTCTCTCTCTCTCTCTCTCTCTCTCTCTCTCTCTCTCTCTCTCTCTCTCTCTCTCTCTCTCTCTCTATATATATATATATATATGTGTGTGTGTGTGTGTGTGTGTATTATATACACCTTTATGTATATACCTATCCAGAGATCATTTCAGCTGTGTGATGTCTGGTGCTGATGTGGTACCTTTGGTGCAGGTGCGCTTGTCACTGTTGAGGTTCCAGCCGGACTGGCAGGCACAGGTGTAGTACCTTGGCCGTATCTGAGACAGCAAACACAACTGGCTACACACGTGCTCCGCGCAGGGGTTAATGGCTGCAGGAAAACACACACACACACACACACACACACACACAGACACACACAGAAGCACACACACATACACACAGAGCGAGAGAGAGAGAAAAAACACACACACGCCTATTATTTGCCTATTATTTGTCTTTGCATGAGGGAGTGTCATGTATTTATTTGGGTATTAATATTCACAGTAAAGGTGCTTCAACCAGCATCACTGACTCCCAACCCACTATTCTGGCAAAAGATAGCTGATATTCCAGTCAAACCATCAATAAATTACAGCCCACACTTCTGTGTGCCTGGAGCAATACATTTGCTTGGCTGGAGCGAACATGAGACACTATCATAGTTCAACAAAAGCAATGGCCCGCTGGCCTGGGGCAAGTAAAAGAGCATCTTGTGCCAGTTGGTTGCCAATCACTGGTTTTCTGCCAGTCACCATCACAATCAGCGCAGCTCACCTGTGATGCTACCCAGTTGAAGCTAAGCATGTGAGGCTACTAACATAAAAAAGGGAACTTGTATAAAAGTGAGTTTTCTGGGCCACTAAAATATAACTTAAAGAGAGACTTAAAGGCCAGTAAACATATACAAATATAACTTAAAGAGGGACTTAAAGGCCAGTAAATATATACAAATATAACTTAAAGAGGGACTTAAAGGCTAGTAAATACATACAAATATAACTTAAAGAGGGACTTAAAGGCCAGTAAATATATACAAGGGGCCAGCACAAATCTCATGTACTGGCCTGAGACTCAATATGCGAAGGCCTTTACCGTTGGGCTGCTTGATGTGGTGGTCCATAGCGATGCCCATGGGCTGGTAGACGCTGGTCATGAGGGTGGTGACGTTCCCGCCGTGGAACTTGTTGGTCTTCATGACACGGCTGGTGTAGCGCTCGCTCCAGTAGACGTAGTCCTCAAACACGGTCAAGCCGTGCGGATGGTTGAGGTTCTGTGGGAGAGATGGAGGGAGAGAGAGAGTTGAGAGAAGAACGGAAAGAAAGTGCATGGAAGAGAATGAAAGAAGAGGGGTGAGGATGGAGGGAAATGGGGAAAGAGAGAGAAAAAGGAGTGAGAAGGACAGAAGACAGAGAGAGTGAAGAAAATGAGGTGAACACGCATAACAAATGTTACATTTGTCAGCACCTCATCGTAAGAGCTTTTAGTGGTAGTTTTAGTGCAGTTTCCTGCTACAGCCAAACTGACCATTCAGCAATATTAAGCTGTGGTTGTAAGGGCCACAATTTCCAATGAATGCTTCACAAGTTAAGATGTAATTCTACTGCTCTCTTGGATGGAAAACTGTAGACATCTGACGCAACATCCGACACAACATCCGACACAAATACCACTCAGTTTTACACAGGTGTGCAGGACGTACCATGTCACTGGCGAACACCTGATGACGATTGTTGCCATCGTAGTCGCAGTAGTCGATGTACTTCAGATAGGCATCAGCGAAGTAGAGGCGGCGAGTTGGGTAGTCTAGGGCCAGTCCATTGGGCCAGTATACCTTCGTTGTAACGATGGCTTTCCTCCCAAAGCCATCCATGTCGGCCCGTTCGATCCGTGGGTTTTGACCCCAGTCTGACCAGAACATCACATTGGTGCTAAGAAAGGCATAAATAAACAAATCAATGGATAAACAGATTAACAGAAAAAATTGACAGAAATAAGCTTCAATATCTTACACTGATACTGAATGCATATCAAGCGATTCAAAGACTTGAAGTCTATGACAAAGGTTCTTGCATGAAGCAGTTAAATGACTTAAGCAAAGAGGTTCTACTGACTGTCGTGGGCTGTAAAAATATCAGTCAAATTTGTTTCAAATAAATAAGGCAAAACAGTAATAATCCTACTGGTTGCGAGGATCAAGTGCAAGCCCGCGTGGACTGGTAATGTTTTTGCTTAACAGAATCTTCCGGAAGTGTCCATCGATGGTGGAAACCTCAATGGTCTGCATCACTGAGTCAACCCAGTAGAGGTTCCGGCCGACCCAATCCACAGCCAAGGTCTCCGGAACCATCAGTCCACTGCTAAAAACCTGGAGGAAAGCACAGGTCCAAAAAGAAGTGTTTTACCGGTATGCCTCAAAGGCCATGTGGTAGGTTATCTATTTAAAATCTCAAAACAGTATATGATCTGAACACACGTAGGAGACATATAGGAGACATATAGAAGACCATCCAGGTAAAGGGTCACTTTACACTACACTGTCCACCACCCACCTTCCTCTTGTCCGTGCCATTCTGGAAGGCGCTCCAGATCATCGTCTCAGAGACGTCTGCCCAGAAGATCCTCTTGGAGACCCGGTCAAAATCCACGGAGACGATGCTGGAGCCACTGACGATGGGCTGGATGACAGGCGGGCGGAAGTTGATGCGGTCAGCGATGATCTGACTACGCTTGGTGACCAACAGCACAGCCTCTATGGGGTCTAGATCAAGCACAAGAAGGGTCAGGGGTGATAAGGATTACAGCTCTATACTGGTATTGTAGTATATCGTGTTAGGCGGGGATCATATTAGCCAGCGGTAAGCGGCAGCGGCAAGCGTAACGCAACGCTCAGACCATAATAAGTTCCTATGGTAACACAAACGGTTTGCCTTAACTGACAATTGAATACGCTCGCGATGCGCTTTGAAAGTTGAACCAAGTTCAACGCTCAGCTTGCTCAACACTAGCGTTACGCCAGCGTTGTCACCGTTCCGCTGTCGAATCATAGAGAACAATAGGAAACCTGCCGCTTGCCGCTGGCTAATGTGATCCCCGCCTTATAGAAGTCTGTGGTTACCATACCAGGCACATTTGCTTGGTTGTGGTATTGACAAAAAAAAAATGCAACTGAATAGACCTTTTTCACAGCAACCATTTTGACATGAAATAGAAGTCTCTGTTCAATTTAAGCGTACCAGAATCAGAACCTTAATTAATGTGTTAATTAATATACCTTAATTAACTAGTAAAACCTGGGCTTGCCATATATTTCATGTCAAAAAAGGCTGCCGTGAAAAAGAGTCCATGGACGTAAATTGGCTCCAAAAGGCGCCAAGATGGCCGCTCACTCTTGACTTTGCAGGTGCGCATGTCGGGCTCCAGCAGGTAGCCGACCTGGCAGTAGCAGCGGAAGGAGCCGCGCTCGTTGAAGCACTGCTGGCTGCAGAAGCCGAGCACCTGGCACTCGTCGATGTCCTCGCACGTCTTGGAGTCGTTGAGGAGCTGGTAGCCCGACGGGCACGTGCACTGGGCGCCGAACGGGCCCTGGATGCAGCCGTCACTGCAGCCCCCGTTAGCCACCGCACAGTCATCACCGTCTGAGGAGGAGGGGGGATGGGGGGGTGAGAGGGTGAAGGAAAAATGAGATGAGAAAAATGTGTGAAGGAGAAAAGTGAAAACTGGAACAGACAGGAGAAATGGACATATTCATGTTGAGATCAAGATCAAGCTTGAAAAGGATACCACAAGGATAGCACACATCTCCCAAAAATCATGAAGCTCTAACTGTCCCTGCTTGACCTTCCTTTTCAGGTGCCAGACCCAAAAAGGACTTCAAAACACCATAGTTACACTCACTGCAGAGGGGCGACTCGTCGGCTCCGTCCGGGCAGTCACGCTTGCCGTCGCACACTTTGCCCTCCGCGATGCACACCTGGTCGGTCGGGCACAGCCACTGGCCGGCGGGGCAGCTGAAGGGCGGCGTGGGGCAGGCCTGCTCGTCGCTCATGTCTCGGCAGTCGTTATCGCCATCGCACACCCAGTTCGATGATATGCAGTTGCCATTGGCGCACTGGAAGAAGCCGGGTCGGCAGGTGCGGGGTGGGCAGCCGTGGTGCTCGTCTGAGCCGTCCTCGCAGTCAGCATGCCCGTCGCACTCCCAGGTGCCTGGGATGCAGAAGCCATCCACCTGGCACTGGAACTCGTTGTCGTGACACAAACCAGGCCCTCTAGTGGCTGCCGTGAGCATTGCAGGGAAACATACAACAGGGAAACAAACACAGGGAAATATATTTACTCCTTCCACAAATGTTAAGTTGGCATGCATCCTGACTTAATTAGAGTAAAAAGTTAACATAGAATATCTTAACATAGAATATCTATAGCATAGTACTAAGAATAGTAAAGATATTATTTTTTATATATCAAACAAAAAATCTATTAATTAACCAAACTGAACTTTTTGGTGAAAATAAACAGCATATTATTGGCAATTTATACGGACATATATTTTCTCTCTAATATTTCAGTCAGTGGTAGTGGTGGTGATGGTGTGATGGTGTGTGTGTGTGTGTGTGTGTCCTACTCACGGCAGCCCCGCTCATCTGAGTGGTCTCTGCAGTCATACACTCCATCGCAGCGGTAACTATTGCTGATGCACTGGTCCCCGCTGGCACAGGCAAACTCATATGAGGAGCAGGCGAACTCTGCAGGAGCAGGCGCACAACACACATGCCACATGCCACCCAATTAGCTTCCACTTCCTTCCTGTAGCATCCTCCTCATGTACTGCTAATGTTCAGAGTAAGCTACATCCACACTATTCCGGAACATCCACTACAAGTCTGATAAAAGGCATCTCTTCTCACCTTAGACTAATGTCCCTTGCAAATGGTAGCATGGTAAAAACACATCTTAGAAAATAGATCAAACTAGAATTAAACGAAACAAAGTAATACACCAGCAAGTTACTACAGATAAAAGAGGTAGTTTCAGCTTATTCAGATTGTTTCTTTGAAACTGTGAAAGTGTGTTCACAATGCTTTACATGTTCCAAATACAAGGGTGAAAAGCATTACTTGAAAAGGCATATTGTCACACACATAATGGTAAGCACTACATGCTCTCTCTCTCTGTCTCTCTCTCTCTCTCTCTCTCTCTCATACACACACACACACACGCACACACACATGATTTTCTTGCCAGTTAAT
>NC_055980.1:17901942-18026942 GCF_018492685.1 Alosa sapidissima
TTCAATCAACCAATCACTGGATCGATCAATTCTATTGATGAATCATTTAATGGTTCGACCCCACTCCATCCCTGCACTCACAGCTCTGGATGTCGGCAGAGTAGGCCTTCACGTTCATGACTCCCATGATCCCCTTGCGGAGGACAACACTGTTTCCTCCATCTCTCTTCCGCATCCGGAACACAGATTTAGTTCTCCAGTCAGACACAAACAGGTGGTCTGAAAAGATAGGAATGAGGGAGAAGGTATTGCAGAGAGAATGAGCAGGAGTCATCTGATGTGTTTAAATCATCGCTATCAAAGATACAATATACATACACAGATAGGGAAAAACTACATACACAGTTAGGCCTCAGTCTTAATGTAAGTGCACACACACACACACACACACACACACACACACAAGAGGGAAGAGGGAGGGAGGGAAACATTGTAAGAGTGCGAAAGATAAAGATTTCAATGTTTTTAGCTTCAACAAAATCATGAATATGAATACAGGTCTGAGTGGGGTTTTTTTTAAATCTTTGAATCCTTGACTTTTCATATATTTAAAAAAGTGCCTCTCACCTAAGTGTATGGTGAGGGAGAAGGGCTGTGTGATCTGGCCGATGTTGGAGAAGGCCTGGCGGTCCGAGCCGTCCATGCCCACAAACTCGATGCGGTCCAGCAGAGCGTCCACCCAGTAGAGTCTGTCCATCCTGAAACACAGCAGTCGCAGCCAGAGTGGGTTCAGAGAGGGTTCGGTTCAGAGTGGGTTCAGAGTGGGTTCAGAGTGGGTTCATAGTGGGTTCAGAGTGGGTTCATAGTGGGTTCATAGTGGGTTCATAGTGGGTTTAGAATGGGTTCATAGTGGGTTCAGAGTGGGTTCATAGTGGGTTCAGAGTGGGTTCAGAGTGGGTTCATAGTGGGTTTAGAATGGGTTCATAGTGGGTTCAGAGTAGGTCTAGAGTGGGTTCATAGTGGGTTTATAGTGGGTTCATAGTGGGTTTAGAATGGGTTCATAGTGGGTTCAGAGTGGGTTCATAGTGGGTTCAGAGTGGGTTCAGAGTGGGTTCAGAGTGGGTTCATAGTGGGTTTAGAATGGGTTCATAGTGGGTTCAGAGTAGGTCTAGAGTGGGTTCATAGTGGGTTTATAGTGGATTCATAGTGGGTTCAGAATGGGTTCCGAATGGGTTCATAGTGGGTCTAGAGTGGGTTCATAGTGGGTTCAGAGTAGGTCTAGAGTGGGTTCATAGTGGGTTCAGAGTGGGTTCATAGTGGATCTAGAGTGGGTTCAGAATGGGTTCATAGTGGGTTTATAGTGGATTCATAGTGGATCTAGAGTGGGTTCAGAATGGGTTCAGAGTAGGTCTAGAGTGGGTTCATAGTGGGTTTATAGTGGATTCATAGTGGGTTCAGAATGGGTTCCGAATGGGTTCATAGTGGGTCTAGAGTGGGTTCATAGTGGGTTCAGAGTGGGTCTAGAGTGGGTTCATAGTGGGTTTATAGTGGGTTCATAGTGGATCTAGAGTGGGTTCAGACACTCCCACTCACCTCACACTGGAACTGAACTCAATCACTGTGCTGAAGGGATAATGGGATAGCTGAGACCCTTGGTCAGTTCACTGCAATGTGACGTTAAATCACTGTGTCTTCATCATCATCATCATCATCATAACAATGACCATTATAATAGAATCCATAGAATCGATCCATCCATGTCCACAGGGGCACAGGTTCGAGTCCGGCCTGAGGTCATTTCCCTAACCCACTCACTCCCCATCTCTCTCTGGCACTCATTTCCTGTCATCTCCTCACTGTACTGTCAAATAAAGACTAAAAAAAAGTCCATAAATATAACTTAAAAAGGATTAAAAGCCTGTACATGTAGTCGATGGCGAGCCCATTGGGCCAGCCCAGGGTGGTGTTGATGAGTGGGACGGCATTGCTGCCGTCTGTGTAGGCTCGGGTGATCACCGCAGGACGGTACCAGTCCGACCAGAACAGCAATCTACATGGGGAACAGACACACAGACACAAAAAGCAGCGTACACCACTGTGTCATACCTTTGTAATATTTGAAAATATACACTGCTCAAAAAAATTAGGAGAACACTTACAGTTTTTCACAATTGTTAAAACACATTTTTTGAAACATTCCACCCTTTTCTCCATTCTCAAACTACATTCACAGAATGAATGACAGTTCTTAGAAAATAAAACACTCGCCTCAAAAGTTTTACTTGTGATCAGAACCAAACAGTGTCAGAGTACCAATCCAGTGTATGATTGAAGATTTCCCTTAATTTTTTTGAGCAGTATATTTCTGTTGTTGTTTATTTTTCTCTCTATTACCCTGCGCTGGGGTGAATCGCAATGCCGCGGGGGTTCTTCAGTTGCTCCACGATTTCCCGTCTAGATCCATCCGTCACTTTGTAGGCCGAGACGGATCGGTAGGTGCTGGACGTCCAGAAAAGAACCTTGGAGGTCCAGTCGTAGGCCATGGACTCTACCGTTCCCACGCGGAACCCTGTCAGAATCTGCTGGTCTGTGTTAAAAAATTACGATAGATAGATAGATAGATAGATAGATAGATAGAGATGTTTTTGAATTATATAGTAAAGCACTGCATCTTGCTCATCATATGTTATGGCTTTGAAATATCAGCTAAACACACTCTTCATAGATTCATACATATGTACATACATGAATAACATACTGGACCACATACCATGAATACTAGACTACATCCATAATATACATAACATACATAAAACATGCATAACATAAAACTTCCAATGAGCACATATTTAGGCATGCTTTCATTATATATCTTTACTGGTGTTTATTGGAGACACAGCGATAATGTGTTTATTTCACCTTAAGCTCAAGCTTCTACAAGGACACCTACTGGTAGCCTAGCGGAACTGATCCCCAACAAAAGTCAGGTAACACACTGGCTAAAATAGTACTTGCAAAATCATTTAATTCACAAATCCAAATTGACAATGCTAGGCTATGCCATAATGGTAAAATTAGAAGAAACTTACTTAGGCCTCAAGTATGCACATTATACACAATACACATTTGACATCAATCTAACAAATTTAATGTCAATCCCAATCTACTGCTACCCTCATTTAATCAACAGTTAACTGTACTGCACTCCTTGTTTATCTGGGCAAACGTACGTGTTCCATTGACGGCACCCTTGTAGATGATGGCCCTGCTGCGGTCGTTGTAGAACACGGCCTCCTCGCTGGCATCGTACTCCACGCCCGAGGCGCTGAAGGTGACCCCCAGACCGGTCAGGGGAAGTGTGACGTCCTCCTGCATGGATATGTTCAGGGGGATCCCCCGCACCGCATACGATGTCGCCACCAACAGGAAGTCACGCACCTCTGCAAAAATAATGTTGTTTTTTTCACAGTAAACTGAAGCAGACAGAAATGTCTGGGGCCCTCATTTAAATTGCAGGCAAGGTGATTTTGCCAGTTTATTAGATTAGTTTATTTAGACTTTAGACTTTGCCCATCATTTAAAATAGAGCCCCAGGTGAGGTTCAAAGAGAACAGAAAAAAGCTGACAGAACTTAAAGGAGAAGGACACCTCTCCAAAAGTTTCATTATTGACCAGAAGTTCTTTGTAAGCATCTGTTCAAGTTAGGTATCATTATCCTCACCTGACTCTTGTGTGAATCCCTTTACAGTGAGTTATAGACTCATTCAAATAAAGTACCAACAATTTTATTTATGACATGTTGTACAATGCCTCTCTCTTCACTATACAGACTAAACGTGAGTGAAATAGGCTCTGTCTCTCACTGAAACAGGTGCGGAGGTCAGGCTGGAGGTCGTAACCCAGGCGACACTTGCAGCGGTAGCCCAGTCCATCGTTGTCGGTGCGGTGGCTCAGCACACAGATGTGCTGGCAGCCGCCATTGTGCCGGCCACACGGGTTCTGCACTGTAGTGAACGGCAGGAGGTGGGTGAGGATCCATAACGCACTGTGTGTTTATCATTTACTTTTATGCTTCGTTTTTAATTGAAAATATTATGTTACAGTATCAAGATTGCAGATTTTGGTTAGCATTTTTGCCAATCGAGCCTATGAACAACAAAATGTGTGGAACCATTCGCAATGCCGTGAATGAAGAGACATATTTTGACACAGCTTTTGCACAGTAAGATAATGAGATAATTTGAGATATTGAGACACAAGCAGCAGCATCCTCATTTGGGTTTGATTCCAACCCATTTGATTAATTTCCTAACTCAACTCCAGTCCCTCTTTCCCACTCATGTCCTGTCAATCTCTAGTCCTATCACAACTATCAAAAATATGCAAAAATCCCATCCCCCATAACTAAAATAAAATAGTGGCATTAAGATTATTCAGGTTTATTCGGTATATATTTTTTTTTTTATCAGTTCCTTACCCACAGGTTGCAGGGTAGAGTGAGAGACCACAATGTGCCCAGGTTTGTCTGCCGTCCGGAACAGGAGCGTGGGGTCACTGCCGTTGAAGCGGTTGGTGCGGATGACACCCATCTTAGTCCAGTCGGTGAAGAAGGCGTGATTCTCAAAGACAGACAGGCCAAATGGATGAGGGACCTGATAGCCTCCATTCAACACAATTTTCCTTTAAGGAGATTGGTGATATTATTATTACTTATCATTATAACATTATTAAGACTATAATTTATGACAAATATTGAGTGACCAATAGTAACGGACTACATGCTCTTCATACATTTGATAAAGTGTATCATAATGTATCAGCCAAGGGCATGTGCTGAGGCTTGTTGTAGCTCTAGCTTGAGTTGATGAGAAGATATTAATTTGTACAGTAGTAAAAAAAATCCATCAGTAACTACATCCTTAATGAAAATCTATAAACAACTAAGATTAGAAAAAAACATTACATCCAAGGCCATATCTTATATACACTACCAGTCAAAAGTTACTTAGAAATTACTTAGAAGACACTTAGAAATTTCCATTCTACTCCATTATAGAAAGAATACCAGCAGTTTTCAGGTTACATTATGTGCTTACATAATTGCAAAAGGGTTCTCAACTGTTGTAGAAAGAAATGGCTGATCTTTAATGCAATTGAATTGCCTGTTATCAGCAACCAATCATCCAACGTTGCAAAGGCACATTCTGTTTACTAATCTGATATCTTTTAAAAAGCTAACTAAGAAAACATTGGGGAAACCTTTTGCAATTATGTAAGCACGTGATGTAATCTGAAAACTGCTGCCCTGAGTAAAAAACCAATGCAAATGCGGACAGCTGTGCCCCACTGGTTAGCAATCTGGACTTGTAACCGGAGGGTTGCCGGTTCGAGCCCCGACCAGTGGGCCGCGGCTGAAGAGCCCTTGAGCAAGGCACCTAAGCTTCACCTCACTGTGTGTTCACTGTGTGCTGTTTGTGTTTCACTAATTCACCGATTGGGTTAAATGCAGAGACCAAATTTCCCTCATGGGATCAAAAAAAGTATATATATATATATATATAAATGATCTCAGTTGGTATTCTGTCTATAATGGAGCAGAATGGTAATTTCTAAGTGTCTCCAAACTTTTGACTGGTAGTGTATACAGTATATCTTAATAAGTTCACTCACATCATCCTTAATTTTGTCTCTGCCTACCTGTCCAGGCCGCTGTAGGTAACAGTCTGTACCATGTTGAAGTGCTCGTCTGTCCAGTACACCCTTTTGGTCACCAGGTCCAGGGTAACACCACTCGGATTGCCAACCCTCGTCTTCACCAGCTCAAATCGATTGCTGCCGTCCATGAAGGCACGCTCCAGTTTCATGTCGTTGTCACCATAGCCTATGATGTCTGTGAAGAACATGTACCTGGACAGGGGACAGAGGAAAGCTCACGTTAGTAATGTTGTGTTGTATGTGTAAGAGGGAGAGAGAGAAGGTCTGCACGATGTAGAACAGTCAACAACAGTCTCAACTCAAACTTTGTCAGACCAAGGATCACTTAGCCAATAAAAAATTAAAAAAAACTCACGGACCACCTACTGTAGCTAAAAAAAGACCTACTTTAACAGTATATTACACAATAGGCCTACTCACTGAACCACCTTGCTCATTGTCTTTGCACCTTGCTTATTGTGTCAGAGGATTCATGTGATTTAAACTGGCATAGCTTAGGCAGTGTTGCAGAACTGTTTGGATTTACATACAAGTTGGTTCAATATTGCAAACAACTCATCTATATTATATTTTATCATGTCTGCTCACAGACCACTTAGGATACAGTAGCTGCTCACAGGCCACTTAGGATACAGTAGCTTGCGAACCACCAGTTGTCCCCGGACCACACTTTGAGAAACACTGATGTAGAGGCTCCAAAAATATACTTTATTTATCTCTAAAAAACAGGCAACGTTTTGTTCGCACAGAATCTTCGTCAGGCCCTTCGTCCTACACACTGAGGACACTGCACTCACCCGACCGTGGGGTCCAGGGCCAGGCCATGTGGGTTCTCCAGGTTTTCAGCCACCAGGGTGACGCGGTTGCTGCCGTCGAAGTTGCACACATCGATGCGCTCCACTCGTGCCTCCAGCACGTACAGCTTGAAGTTGATCCAGTCCACGGCGATGTTCTGGACACTGTGCACGGCCTCGGTCAGAACCTCCTGCTGATCGCTCCCATCAAAATTTATAGAGAAGACCTGAGGATAGGGAAGAGGCATAACGTTTATGAAATGTGTGTGTGTGTGTGTGTGTGTGTGTGTGTGTGTGTGCGTGTGTGTGTGTGTGTGTGTGTGTGTGTGCGTGTGTGTGTCACATTCTATGTCAAGCTCAGTAAAGCACACACTGACTGGGTAACGAAATGTAGGCCTTTTACACTAAACTATAGTGGCCTGTGTGTACAAGTGTATAAATGCATGACATTATGGGATGAAATGGAGGCTGCTCTTTCCCTAAAGTGTTAATAATAACCATAAAATAATACATTTGTAATAATGATGCCAACCTTCTGAACATTTGTGTCAGACCAAAAGGCCCGATGACTGTGCCAGTGGTAGGCTACGCCGACAGCATAACCTTTGCCCGGTGACTGGACCAGAGTTCTGATGAACCGCCCATGAATATCCGCCATCCTGACATCACGGCCGTCGGTGAAGATTAGCTGAGGAAGTCCCTCTACACAGAAAAGGGAAATTTATTATGGAATTGCTGACACTGATGAGGAAGCCATTGATTAAAAATACATAGTAAGAAAAAAAAGGTCAAAGAACTAAAGTGACTGGTGCTTAGTAATCAACATTTAACTACTCCGGTAACTAATAAACAGTTAACTTATAACTCCACTTAGAGTTAAAGATGATATATAAAGCCTTTCCAGTCATTATTTATTGTAAATTAAACTGTAGTGGCTCACTTATTTGTGGGTGTGGTGTATACCTGACACATTGGCCTTGCACATGTGACCTTGTTCCAGGAAGTACCCGTCAGCACAGCTACAACGGTGCGACCCTGGACGGTCCTCGCAGAAGTGGTCACAGATTCCCCAGATGTT
Source organism: Alosa sapidissima (assembly GCF_018492685.1). Taxonomy (NCBI): domain Eukaryota; kingdom Metazoa; phylum Chordata; class Actinopteri; order Clupeiformes; family Clupeidae; genus Alosa; species Alosa sapidissima. The sequence goes on from NC_055980.1 coordinate 17,909,470, forward strand.
GCAGTCATTATAATCTGGAGCAAGACAACAGACGGCTTTATCATTACAAAGTTGATGTGTGCTGCGTCTAAACTGTCATGAAGATTTGACATAACCTGGCTAATCTAACCAACTGGCAGAACATCAGTGGAAACCACATTAGTACTAGTGTCAATTTCATTTCTCTCAACAGACATTAAAGGAAGGAGCTATGTGGAATTATGCAGGATGGATTATGGGTAGGATTTTGTCATGACGGATGGTTGTGAATGTGTGCCCATTCATAATGTATTTTTGATTTACTCTACGTGTATGTCCTGTGATGTCTGTTGTATTGTGGCTGTGGCATCCTTGACCTTTTATCCGAAACACATTTCTCCCTTGGGAGATAACCTAGTAACCTTGACCTTGAGGACTGGCATAACATTCCTCAACCATCTAAAATACCCATGCTTGACATTGAATAGGCTATGCTTTCGTCAATTAACCAACTTGATAGTCAAACTGAATGACAGAATATAGAATACATTCTCTCTCCTGCACTCACCCACACACGTACGACTGTCATTGGCCACGATGTAGCCATCGGGGCAGTAGCAGGCTCCTCCCTGTGGGGTGGCATGGCAACGGTACTCGCAACTGAGAGCAGAGCACTGCTGAAGACCTGAGAAAGAGAAAAGTTAATCAGAGAGAAACTACCCACACAGCCACAATAGTCAATTTATGTGGGAATAAAATAGCAGAGAACATACGAAATGCTAAATGAATGTGCTAAATGAATTTGCTTTCTTGGATAGGTAATACGCAATAAAACGTTTAACTCTGCTTCAATGTTATTAATGCTACTGAAAAAGACTTGTATGAATCTTGTATGAAAGGAGCTCATTTATTTGATGACAATTCATCAAATAAATGAGGTCATGGATTATGGTTTCTGTCACACACTCAGATAATCAGTAATAGTAGTTGGGGATGAGAAACTTCTTGGTGGGCAGATTATTATAGACTAGAGTCACATCCTGTATGGGAACACTTTACTTGAAGGTTTCTACATAAAAGTCACATGACACGGTCATAACTCTGACACGAACACTAACCCTAACCCAATCATGACAGCAACCGAACAACCGAATGACACTTTAGAGTGACAGAAGCGTTAAAGCATAAACGTTTATGACTTGTTTGTAATGTTTACAGTGTCATGTCACTCTTATGTAGATACCTTGTGTTACCGAAAACTGCACTGAAACCAGGGGCGCCGGAACGAGTTTAAAAGTGCAGAGGCAAGATAACGACCCCCCCCCCCCCCCCAAAAAAAAAAAAATCGCCTGCTGTATTTTGTCTTTCTTGCGCAAACAAAATGTGTGCGTTCGTAATAGCCTGCGTAGTTCTTCTTCATTCTTCACTGGAGATTCTTTCTCTAGACTACTCGTAGCTGAGCAGAGTTGGGTGCAACGGGTCAGTAATCACATTACAGTTCCTACAGTGTGCGAGCAAAGATATTCAGAATTCTGGTGAGGGCGACACGAATAACTAAAACTCATCGGAGAAGGCTATTACCTTACTACTGAGCGGGAAACAGTGCACAACTAACTAATGACTAGTCTGATGTCAATCACACCACAAATTGATTCCATAAAAATAACAGGGTGTTACAAGCTAGGACTGCCACTGTTTTCAGTGTGAAGAAGAGCATCTAGGCTATTAATGACAGAAGGAACGCAACTGGCAAACGCACTTCACTCAAAGCAGTTCAATGTTTCGCAAGTTGTGTGCATGTCACCATTCAACTTTTATGAAGGAATGTGTGCGAGCTGGGCAGCAACGCTTCCATAAAGCAATTCGAACTTGCACAATTTTTAAAAGCACTAGGAAGTGCCGTGTTCATTAACTTTTGAAGGCAGATTAGCTATCTGTAAGAAATGCCTGGTAGGCCTACAGCGCAACTTGGTTTGGACTAGATTATGCTACCTAATGTTTCACAACTGTAATTAATTAAATAATAAATAAAAGGGGACGATATCTATAATGTCCATAGAAACATTTCAACAAAGTAGCCTAGTGTAACTTGTTAATCCTCATAGAGAGTAAAGAAGTAGCCTAATGCAATAGATTTTTTTTTTTACAGTAGCGAGTAATGTGTAGGCCTAATACATTACTTTTTTGTAATGACCACATGATAGGACCACAAACGCATTTGGCAGGGGTTCAGCCCCGCATGTAATTTCAAAAGTGGACAGACAAAGCCTATGTTATTTGAAGTTAAACAAAACATAGGGCCTACCGTATTTGAGTGCGGTTCATGACGCTGCTTATCAAAGTAGACGCAGCAGGTCTCTTTCAAAATGTCCTGTTACAATTGCAGCTGCTTCCGATTATGTTGAATATTTAGAAAGTAGCTTACATGACGGCATTTTTGAGCTTCTGGTAGTAACTTGCTAATTAACTAAGCGGGGGAAAAAAGATGAAGACAATGAGTAAAGGGCGAGGCTATGAGGAATTGTGTCTTGTTGCTGTAAAGGAGAACGCGAGAATGACTGCCGCTGACCCACGTAGGCTCACAAGTAAGAAGCATAAATCACCCTTAAACTGCATTAAGATGTCCACACGAAATGCAGCCTCCTTTTTGTCAGCAGAAGTTCGCATCAGCAAATGTGGTTTTGGGAAACGGGGACACAGAAAATAAAAATAAATAGGTTACCCTGGTCTATTTGAACATTGCTGGTAATCTTAAGTGATATCATACAAACCTTGCGAAGGCTTGGTAGATTAGGCTACATGTTTCGGGTATATCATTTATTAATTATATTAATTACATTATTAATATTATATATTATATTACATATTAATTTAATCTCATGTCGCGCAATAGGCTTAATGTGGTTATCCAACAGATTCATAACTTCAATAATTGCTCACAATTAATATGGACCCTTTCATCGATAAAAACAAAAACAATGCGTGAACGTTCTATTTGGGCCCCAATCTACTTCCTCTGCATTAAGATAACATATGGAATGTTAAAACGGAAGTCTTGTGGGGCCAACTATGATGCTGATAATGGAACTCTCTTGAAAGGGTCCATAGGCTAATGACAACCACTGCCTCTGGAGAATAAACAAACAGTAGGCCTAGGCCGCAGATACATTGAAAGCACAATTTGAAGCCATCCCGAGGTGACAGCTGGAGCTGTAGAGTTGGAGTCTCCGATGCACAGGAGGACATTACGCTTAACTCAGGAACTTTACAATACAATCAATCATACCAGACCTGAATAAATGTTATTGTATTTGGCTACATTTCAAATCCATCCCTCCACACATGTTGCATTGATTGAGAATGAACGTCTCAAAGTGAAGCGCTGTCTGCTCCCTGGGGGTGTTGCCTGGGCGCTCTGCCGGTGTTTTGCTCATCGGTTTTGACCCATGGGCAGAAAGTTTAAGGCTATATTAGACGCGGGCTACTACCGCTATACTGGTTCACACCTCTCTCCGTTTTTTGCGCGGAGTTTTTTTTTTTTTTTCGTGGATGATTTTGTTTATTAAAAGATATTTTGAGCCAAAAGTGAGGGGCCCCCCGGCCACTGTGCTTCCGGTGCCTATGACTGAAACACTGGCAAAAATCCCAACCACTGCGACCAGGTTTACTGGCAGCAAAACGTGACAGAAAACAATAAAATGATGCTACTGTGTCATAAAATGTGACTCAGAGTTAATGTGAAGGTCACAATGGAATTGCACTCAATTACATTTCTGTAAAAGACTGCAATGAGCTTCTCAGTGTTCCCTGTGCTCAGCACCTTGTGTTAAAGTTGACCGGGGTGGGGGGGTCATTCATTCCGACCTAAGGATCTCCAGTAGCCTAGAAATCTAGCGGCAGCCAATTACATTTACTGCCAGGGCTAGTCTAGCAACTCTCCGTTGGCTTGTGAGCTCCAGAAATCGAAACTTAATCAGGCAAATGAAATCGTGTATAGAGTCGTTAGGTGGGCTTAACATAATGATTGATGGCAGAGTTGCAACGTTTGGCTTGAATTCCCTGCTACTTGAAAACAAATAAGATGGTTGTTGCTGCTGGCGAACAGTGTGACACGAGTTAAGCTTTTATTAAGTTGCCAAACGTTTGAACTAGCCAACTAGCTCCGCTGGTGGGAAACGCATGGGACTCGATCATAGCGCTGCCGCTGTCCTATTGCGTGCAGAGGGAATTTGAAAGACAACTGATTATCCCGCCCCTCGGACTGAGCACTGCGAACGGTGAGTACCCAGACCCTACATTTTAATGTGGATCTGGCTCGTCAGGCTAGATCTCCAGGGACAATGCCCCTTGTAATATAATTGTCATGGCTAAGTCGTTTTGGATAAAAGCATCTGCTAAATGAATAAATGTAAAGGTTGTTGATTGGCCAATGACCAATGTGGTAAATACACCTACTGTGTAGACGTAGCCTAGAAATCTAGACGCGCCCCTAGGCCAGGGCTACATTTTAATGTGGGTCTGGCTCGTCAGGCTAGTGTAGACGGTGAGTTGGTGGGGAACAGGAACAGAACGAATCCTAAATGACTCAGGGGGCCCAGCACTGCACATGAACCCTGGGTATGTTGACATACACTGTGTAGTGCAGTTAAATATAGCATTTACAATATAGAAAGTATACAGATACCACTCTGGAGCTTTAGTGGAAGATATTTGTTATTAGAAAATATATAGTGAACCCACTGCCCAGCTTCGGACATAGCATGCTATATAGATTAGATTTTTGGAGATAAGTAAGTATAAGTATATATACTCTTTTGATCCCGTGAGGAAAATTTGGTCTCTGCATTTATCCCAATCCAAGAATTAGTGAAACACACTCAGCACACACAGTGAGGTGAAGCACACACTAATCCCGGCGCAGTGAGCTGCCTGCAACAACAGCGGCACTCGGGGAGCAGTGAGGGGTTAGGTGCCTTGCTCAAGGGCACTTCAGCCGTGCCTACTGTTTTTTTTAGTTGCACCACCCAGGACATGTGAGCTGTGTGTGTGTGTGGGGGGGGGGGGGGGTATTAGGGCGGGGTATTAGGAGGAACTCACCACAGGTCAGCTGGGCTGTGCTGTTGGCTTCGTCTGTGCCACCGGGGCAGTCAGGACGGCCGTCGCACACTTTGCTGATGGCCACGCAGGTAGGCGAGTCCGGGCACGGCCACTCACCGGGGTAACAGTCTCTCACATGACCATCTGGGAATCAGATTTCACACACACCATTCAAAGACGCCCACACGAAAAACACAAGTTAGTTTTCACGAGTTTTCGTGACTGAATTTCTAAAAAGCTCCTGTAAAAAAAGTTAACAAGGGCAAAGTTCAAGCGTCCAGCTCATTGTCTGCTGAGGTTGGCATGAAATAAATTGGGCTACGCTGTCAACACAGTGAAGTCTGAACTTCTAAACAGACAGCACGCGTCAATGCACCTTATGGTGTCCACGACATTAGTGTGAAATTGCGATGTGAAAGAACTACTCACCACATCCCTTTTCATCGCTGTAGTCTCCGCAGTCATTGAAGGCGTCGCAAACCCAGTCCTGCGGGATGCATCGGCCACTGGTACATGTGAACTGTGACCCGCTGCAGCTCTGATACGCTGTGTTGACATGAATATATAACACTTTATTTATGTTCAATGCATGTCTACCCACCAAAACCATCTTCTACCCACCAAAGCCTACCCACCAAAACCATCTTCATCTCGGTTGAAATGTATAGCATGATCTTTTGACGTTCATTGTAGGCTATGTCTAAAGACCCATGTTGCTCTCATACTCTGTAAATAGCCATTTTACTTTCATTGCATGTCTAAACCCACTTCCTCAGTCTATAAAGTTTGTCTATTCATTTATAGATCAATGACGGTGACAAAGTATCCACCAATTACTGCAACTTCCTTTATTGCTGTCGAAATGAATGTTCAGTGTATGTCTAAAGATCACTAAATGTTGCTGTTAGCTTGATGTCCTCTCTGTCTATAAAGTTTGCCTATTCCCTTTATAGATCAAGTGACGGTGAGAAATGATCTACGGCCTACTCACCGCAACCTTCTTCATCGCTATGGTCACCACAGTCGTCCCAGTGGTCACACACGAATGACATGGGGATGCAGTAGCCATTGGCACACTGGTACTGATGGAGTGGACAGTGCTCCGTTGCTGAGGAGGACATGGTACGAATGGTTAAATCAGCCAATTCAACAGTATCTTTCCTATTTTCACCCTGACATCTGAACTGATAACTTACTGCAGTTGTACTCGTCCGATCCATCTCTGCAGTCCAATAGTCCGTTGCAGTGTTGTGTGTTGTTGTAACAGGCACCATTGGCACACGTTTTCTCTGGACAGCTCGGGTAGTCTGTGTGCAACAAAAGAGTGCTTTACAGAGAATGTTGTTGCTTTCGTTAAAACATTTATATTTACCGCTGGGTAACGGTTCTCATGGTGGCTAAGGTAACATGGCATAAAGTTAAAGCCTTGTTGAATGTAAAAATGCTGGTTACTCTATGTGACTTAAAAAGTGAATGGCATCTTTGTTGGTGGCATAAGCCTAAGATGTATGACAGACTCTTTGGTGAGTTCAAAGTCAAACAAACTCATTAAAAAAGTCTTGTTAAAAAAATGCATAACTTGCATTTGACAATGATACAAGTGAACTTTATGGCTTAATGATGCAAATGTGCACAACAGGCATCGCATAAAGCAAGGAAAAATTACATACTTTAATAAGAACAAGATTGGAACATTTGTCTCAGACAGACCAAATCACTTTACAACTCAGACTGACATGACTAACCTTGCCTGTTGGTAGTAAAATTTCCAAATTATTTTTTTTCCAATCTTTTATCATAATAATATATCTAACTAACTTGAACCCTGTCTACGCATGTGTGTCTGGGTCTGTTAGTGTGTGTGTGTGTGTGTGTGTGTGTGTGTGTGTGTGTGTGTGTGTGTGTGTGTGTTTGTGTGTGTCTCTGTGTGTGTGTGTGTGTGTGTGTCACCCAAGCTACATGAAAATATCATGTAATATGAAAAATATGTAACATGTGAAAACTGGATGTCCCTCATGTCCCTCATGGAACTGTTTATTAAGTTAATCAAATGTTTTTATGTAGCCTTCAACTATATAGACCAAATGAAAAGGTTGAAATAGCAGCTCACTGCAGCTGGTCTCGTCCGAGTTGTCCACGCAGTCTTTCACGTGATCGCACCGGTACTGCTGTGGGATGCACTGGCCCTCCTGACACCTGAACTGGTGTGGACCACATGTCTGGCCATCTGTCGGATAGAGAGAGCGGAAATGAACCCACATCACTGTCTGGACTTCCTGACTAAACAGCAAAAAAAAATCCAACTGTTAAAGTGCAAAACACTTTTACTTTCTACTTCTTTACTCTTTACTGCAGTGCATCATGCACAATTAAAGGTGCAGTCAGTGATTGCGCAGGAAGACAGGTTTGTTTATGTTTATATTTCATTTTTTTTTAATTATTAGCAGACACTTTTGTCCAAAACAACAACATACATTACATTTCAACCAAGGACCAGAGAGGTAGCTCACCCCTACCTCCAGCATTCCCATACAGGGGACAGGTTCCCTCCCCTTTTTTTTACAGAGCTCACAGAATAAGCAGCTAGTGGATCATAAAGATATGATTGCTGAATGTGAAAAAAAATGTTCTGGGAAGATAGGAGAGGGCGAGTGCCGCGTGGGGCCAAATAACTATTTAATAAGATCAGGTGCTCTTCGAGCGCGGACAACAGAAGTTAAGTGACTGTCCTGTATGTAAGCTACTATATGCATGAGGTAGTCAAAGAAACCAAGGCTCACTGATCAAGTTAAAAATCCTTTATTCTAATGGATACGCCTACACGTTTCGACTCGTAAGAGTCTTCATCAGGGCCGTGGATTCCTTGACTGCCTCGTACATAGCTTACATACAGGACAGTCACATTTTGCCTTATAAAAAATGTTATGGGTTTGAAATCGTGTGCAATCACTGACTGCACCTTTTAGTCACAATAATGTTTTTGCATTTTAACAGCTGGTGGTAGATTCCCTTATCTTATCATATTTTGTGTGTGTGTGTGTGTGTGTGTGTGTGTATTGATTTGTGTGTGTGTGCTCAATCCATCCAACTCACTGCAGGCCCTCTGTTCATCTGAGCCATCTATGCAGTCGTTCTCTCCATCACACACAAACGCCAGTGAAATGCATTCGCCCCCCGTCACACACTGGAACTGCTGAGAGCTGCATGAGGCTGCCGCTGCAAACAAAAACACACACACACACTGTGAGTGTTGCCTTTTTCAAAAACACTGTGAGCGTTTTTTCTTTTCTTTCATATTTTACATATGTAAATTATATTACAAGGGACATTCTCCCCAGAGCAACTGGGAGTTTTAAGTGCCTTGCTCAAAAGCACAACGGGAATGATATGTAAATAGACAAAACACTCACATCAAAGCAGGGTGACTTCTTCAGATTTGCGAGTGCTGTCAAATCGATACGGTTTGCTCATATAGTCTAGTGGTGTGGTGGTAAGGTGTCATGCTGCGTTCAAGAGCGTAGTGTGGGTCTACGTCCCGTAGTAGCCTATATTTTAATTTAACGTCTTTAATGGTAAGAGATCGCACAGGGATCGACAATGAGCGGTTGTTTAAGATTAAATTACAATGCCAGACACCTTCAGATATGAGAGACCCCCTCAGGTTTTTGACTTTGTTGCTTTCATGGGAGCCAGTCCTCACTCTATGGGATCTCGGCTCCCTCTGGCTCCCACGTAATTCGAGCCCTGAACCCCAGACTGCTCCTGTCGTGTAGGCTGGCATTTTACAGGGCAGGCTCCACCGTCGATATGTGTGTGTCTGAATGTGTGAATGTGAGCCATGGACTTGTAAAGCGCTTTGAGAGCTCTGATGAATAGAAAAGCTATATCAATTCAGTTCATTTACCATATACCACATGTACCATATACCATGTGTGTGTGTGTGTGTGTGTGTATGAGCAGAAAGCAGTATCAGGGATGTGGCAGTGATGAGTGAAGCCCTGCGACTCACGGCAGTTGAGCTCATCCGAGTCGTCGGTGCAGTCCTTAGTTCCATCGCACCTCCAGTTCTGGTCTATGCACTGGCCGTTAGTACACTGAAACTGTGTGCTGTCACACTGGCCTGTAGTAACACACAGAACCAGTCAGTTAGTCAGTCGGAGCTGTGGAGACTCTTGCCTCAGGAAAATAGCAGATTAGCAAAGGAAAGGTTCACTTTGTGAGTGCAGGTTACTTGTTTGGTAAGGGCAGCCTTAGAGGGTGTTAGACATCACTGACACCTTGTAAAGTAGCACATGTTTGAATGTACACGGCTGTAATAAACTTGAAAGTCAGATTTCAAAAACCATGTTGGTAAGACATCAGACATCAATTTGATAGTCCTCTAAATCAGCGGTCCCCAACCACAAGCGGTAGGGCCTACCGGGCCGTGGGACATTCCTAACCGGGCCGTAGCTTACGACATGAGTTTTAAAAAATGCATACAAACTAAACTCAATTTAATTCGCAATATTGTCACGTTTTTACATGGCATAGGCCTATATGCAGTTGTTTGATTGCACGCATGTTTGCATTTTTCAAGGTCTATTTTCTTACGTCTGTCTGTCCCGCCTTCAACACTTTACATATTGCCTTCAGCGCTGAGCAGCCTTAGGTCAGCTCACTTCACTTGATCAGTTCTTGGCGAACGGTAGTGTCACACAAAGTTAGCTAAACTGCTAGAATGAGCAACAAAAAACAAGCATCTTTAGCAGGTCACTGGCCAGAGTGTTCGAGAGCCGCTGCAGAGATTTCTTACAGAAAAAAAGTCACCGCTGCACATTTTAGTGATGAGGACTGGGTGTCAAAACTCGCTTTTGTGGCATATTCGGGTTGCTTAATTACCTCAACCTGTCACTCCAGGGGAGAATGACGACTGTCTTTAAACTGGCAGATAAAGTAGCTGCATTTAAAGCCAAGCTTGATTTGTGGGGACGAATGGGGACGGGGTGTATTTGATATGTTCCAAACAGTAGTGGGGGTTTTGGGAGAGACTGAGGCAGGGCCCTTTCTCTCGCAGCTGGTGCGCGATCACCTTGTTGCGCTTTCAAATGAGTTTGAGCGTTAGGCTACTTCTCATCCTCCAAAGATCCACGGCAAACCAATGAGTGGGTCCGTAACCCATTTGTCAATATCCCGAATAGTCATAACTTGTCAGCGCAGGAGGAAGAGCAGTTGATCGAAATTGAAAATGACGGTGGTCTTAAGAGTATGAGGAAACCTCTCTGGCGGGTTTTTGGATCAAAACCAAAGCAGAATATCCTGAGATAGCCGTAAAAGCGCTGAAAACGTTGCTACCATTTCCCACCACGTATCTATGCGAGGCCGGGTTTTCTGCAATGACTGCAACTAAGACCAAATTGCGCAATCGACTGGACATTTCAAACAGACTGAGGGACCGTGTCACTGTCTTCCATCACCCCCTGATGGAACCTTCTTGTTGCAGGGAAACAAGCACAGGGCTCCCACTGATTATATTTGTAATGCACGTTTAGTTCCCATGTTTTGTTCCCATAGCCTATTTTGTTAAGCATGTTCACACTTGATAGATGTAGCTTCAAGTTGTTCAATTTTCATAGTTCATATTGTTCAATTTTCACTTCTTCAAGTTCACGTTTTTCACATTTTTAAGAGTTCGTTACCTTCACTGTTAACTGGAGCTAGTTCTTTTCAAGTAATGCATGCACAACACATATGGAACATGGAACCCCCGACCCGCTCCGTGAAAAGACAATGGGAATCAAACCGGGAACCGGGAATCAAACCGGTACATAAAAGGTTGGGGACCCCTGCTCTAAATAAGTTTTTTTTGCTCACAAAAGACTTTTGGATGAAACAGCACATTCAGACTTTATTAATGAGTCGTTACACTTCACCACCATTACAATTCATCTTTCCTAACTCTGGTGGGTTAGGAGTACTAAGTCCGTCCGTTAAGTTTATTAGATATATTTCACAGATGACTATATGCAGGTAGAAATAACAAGGATGAATCAGTAACCGTGTTTATGGGGGTCTGTATGGCTTCCGTTGGCAGCCATTTGAACCCTTTCTCTTGTGATTTGGCCTAGTAAAGGCCTTTTATCTTTTTACATATATGATCGATCTCATGACTAGTCTCAGGCATGTATGGTCTGTAGGGTTTTATAAGCACAGAAGAGGCGATGACATGTTTATCCTAACATGACGTGGAATGTGAGACTAAAATATTGAATTAGTTTGGCAATTGTAGTAAATTTTAGTTAAGTGGTTTAGTTACGATTGACAAATTGCACCATATTAAAGTGATACCATGCCAGTTTAAGTGTGAGTTCAAGTGCATCTATGGTTAAAGGTCAATATGTACTCAGGTGATGAAGTATCTAAACCAATACCTGTCATTGCAAAAGGCAAAGTGTACTAAATCATTTGTTTCAAATCTTCATCGACACACATTAATAGTTAACCTGCTAAAAATGCTTGCATCCTTCCAAAGTCACATAATGACTATGTGAAAACAGTAAAAAAAAGATGTAACAATTGAGCAGTCAACTAAGTAATTAATTTCAATATCCATAAAAAATGATGTCCAGTAAATTATGGCGAGATTGTGAGGTTTTAAGAATCTTAAGGGTTTAGCCACGTACACATTCCTAATCCTATGTACATACATGCATCGTTCCTGTGAAATTTAAAAGGCAATGCAAGGAAGCACAGCAGATTTCAAAGACAGAATGGTTCAGATAAGACAATTTATTGTAAACTGTAAATACTATAGACCCTTTCAACAATAAAAACAAAAACAATGCTTGAACGTTCTATTTGGGCCCCAATCTACTTCCTCTGCATTAAGATAACATATGGAATGTTAAAAAGGAAGTCTTGTGGGGCCAACTATGATGCTGATAATGGAACTCTCTTGAAAGGGTCCATAGAAACATTACACATTAGTTACTTATTAGTTGTTTTTAGTGCTACTACTACTACTGTTCTAATTAAATCACTTTGGATTAAAGCATCAGCCAAGCAACTAAAACCATAACAATAATCATAACCATAGTCCATTCACAGCATGGAGTTCTACTAGAACATGGCACATCTTGTAATACATACCTTTAGTAAGAAGAGGGTTCTGACATAGGATGAAAAAAACAACTATATGTAGCCCCGCAAGGCCCATCTTGGGATCCAGCCGTCTTCCAAGTAGCAATCGATGATAATACTTGTTATAGCAGCAACATCCGCCTAATGAGGAATGCTGTGGTCTGATACACTCAGGCTGTGAACGGGTTTGAGCCGTTTGATCTATGTGTCTGATGGAGAGTGTCTGATCATTTCCTTTGGGGATAGAGTTATATGACCCAAAGCGGACTTACAGTAGCAAACTTAAGCCTGACAGAGGCGAAGAGTAACCTCCAGAATGCAACGTTTTATGGTTTTCTCTTTAACATGACCTTCATCTAAGATTAACTTTTTACTGTCATAAACATCAGCAGGATCCTCTTCATAGTGCTTTTTGTGGGAGCTTGGGCGATTCATCTTCTGTCAAGTCATTATATGAGTGGTGTGTTCTTTTTTGTATGTATAATTTTAGGCCTACTCCTATGAAATCATATTTGAAATTGACTCCATGTTGTAAAGTTGACGCACACAACAATATTTGGTAACGCTTTATAATAAGCAGGGATGTAGCGGAGGCTAAACGCAAGTAAAACGCAGTTCATCCTCTCTCTGAAATTTCAGAAATAGACCTTATCCATCTCTCAAAAGAGTTTATTCACCAATTGCATTCAAAAATCACACTGTATTATCCACATTCACAATATGTACACCTTTTTTAAAAATCCGATACCGCATGGCACAGTCCACCTCACCGAGATCATAAAATTCATAGTTTACCCACCGTTTATTTTACCACTACAGCCCTGATAATAAGGTGCATTAACTATTTACAAGGTATTCATGAATGGTTTGTTAGCTATTTGCTATCAGTAAATTACTCACAAGTAGTTTATAAGTAATTTACACACATATTGTAAATGCTTAATTAATAATTTACAAGGTATTACTAAGCCTTTACTATCATTATATAACATTAAGGCCCTTATAAGCAGTTTTATAAGTCACTCATTTTTAGAAACTACTTGTAAGTATTTTATTTATGTTATCAAGTGATAGTAAAGGGTTACCAAACCATTTAGTAATAGTTTACCAAGCATTTACAATATGTTTGAAGTAAAAACTACTCATGATAGTAGCTAGCTAACAAACCATTAATTAATACCTTGTAAATGGTTAGTTTACACACCTTATTATAAATAATTACCCAATATTTCACTTTTTTTGTGACAAATGTACTATTTTGTGCTATGCTGTCATATCATCTGTTTATTATAAAACTTATGTGAATTGGCCTGACCTTAGCGTCAATGCAAGAACGCTGCAACAATAAATCATTTTTTTAAAAAAGGTACAGAAGACCACAGACGGTCATCACAGATGGCCATATAGCCTTTGCGCAGTGACCTGCTCTGTCAGGGGGCACGGACAGATTTGTCACCCTCACCCAGAGATGGTGGCACCATCACAGCCATTAGCGCTAGAGCCTCCTTACCCCACTACCTCTGTGAGGCTACGTAGTGAGTGAAAAGGAAGGCATCACCGGAGTACACAGATGTTGAAATTGTTTATTTTTTATTTTTGAATGGTGCATTTCCTGCACCGTTCAAAAAAAAAGAGATTAATTCAAAATGAATTTAAAAATAAGCAAAAATAAGCAACTTCAATATCTGTGTACTCCCGTGATCCCTTCTATTTTAATGCATGATCAGTCCTCTCCCGAGAAGCACCAACTACATTTGCTATGACCGACATGTGTGCTCTGCACTGTTAAATAGAAATAGGAGAAATTACATGATTTTTTGCTTGTTTTATACGCAGGTGTTTTTCATAATTGTGGTTTATGTATTGCATTGTGGGAGTATGTGTCCTCACAATCCAGATTTTGGAGCTAGAGACAGGCAGCCATAACAATAAGGAGCTGGACTAGCATGCAGTAGCCTGAAAAGTTGTGGGTTCAATTTCCAGCCTCCACTGTTGCACCTTTGGCCTTTAATTTAACTGTCAAGTGTAAGTAGCTTTGGATAAAAGTGTCTGCTAAATGAATGCTAAATGTAAACATAACCTTTACAACTAATTTGTAAATGTGTTGTAAGGCATAGAAAGTCCTCACTTCAGATGAACTCACAACCACTTGTAACTCCTGAGTTAATCATGAATTATAGTATGATGAATTGGTTTATAAAACATATATCCACACCATAACTAATCATTAGTGCATGTGTAACAACTGTTAAATAATTGAAATAATACTTTATTAACAAATTATTATTGCATCATTTATTAAAACAATTTCTAAACATATTTTAGATAGACTTATATAAGGCCAGCAATTTGCATACCTAAACCAGTGGAAAGGTTTCACATTGACGAAAGCTTTTGTAATCAGTAGCACCCCCATTTATACATACAGTGAACTAGAAAGTCCCTGGTATCAGCTGCCTATAGGTTCTCATCATCCCAGCTGAGGGCCTAATTCAGTCCCGGTTCTCTCCTGGACCACAGGAAAATACCCAAACTCTAACTATACTGTATTTGACAAAGGAGAAATTATAATCTGCTTGTGTCTGCTATTTTTTAAAATTCTCCATGCGAGAAATACAGTATTGTCAGTTGTAGAACAGTAAAGTTAATGCATATGATGTTTATGTAATCTGGGATATGTGATGCCCGCTCTGATGAGCTGCGCCAACACCCTGTTACGAGACACAGACTCAAGGCACAGAGAAGTCAAGTTCTGAGATTTTACTTGTTGGTTTGCAGGAATTCAAAACATAGAAACTGAAAACAGGACTCTTCAATTCTCAGAGGAAGGAGTAGTTTCAAACATAGGAGTTACTGGATCAATTCAAAGGGAAACAAGGCAAGTCCAACGATGTCACAGAAATGCAAAGGTCCAAAAGGCAAACACAAAAGTCAACTTCACTCGTGGGTTTCTTCTCTGCAAGATTCAAGCAGCAAGGCGCTGAAGTCCGTGTAGCTCAGTGTGAAGCCAGACAATGAGTGAACAAACACAGGGGTTTACATAGTGCTGGCAATTAGGACAAACGAGGGACAACGAGGGCAGGTGTGGCCTGTTAGTAGACAGGGGAGAGTGAGCGGGAAGCAGTGTTTTCAGTAGAGTCAAGAGTGGGCGTGGTTGATGGAGAGCTTGGTGTGGCTGTGACACACCCCCTGCTCTCAGATAAGAGAGATGCCCTGGTGATTCCAGATGGATGCCGTCTATATGTTAATATGTTAAGTTGTTTTAGATATAAGGAGATGAACAAAGATTCTTTTTCCTTCTGTTCTCTTCTGTTCTACTTCCTGTCTTTGACTAGGCTCTGCCCTGCATGCTCATATCTTCTGGAGGAGGCCTTGCTCTCTCTGGCCTCTCTCTCTCTCTGGAGGAGGTCTTGCTCTCTCTGGTAAATAAAATGTTCATTCACCACAATTCAACCACCATTTATATATTTCTTCTCGTATGCCATGCTACTACTCTGATATACAGTAGTTGATAAAGTACTTGGTAATTATTTGAGGTCAAGTTCTTAGTTTTATGGAGTCAGATTAATTGTAGTTTCTCGTAATATTTACCACTGCGTCACTGTTCAGTCCTAATGTTCAATACACATTTAAACCTTTGATGGCCAATACAATTCTCATCCTGAGGAATGTTTGTGCCATCCTTTACACTTATTTACTATGAACAAACCTTTACTATAACTATGTGTACAAATGCTTTGCTGATGAGAATTAACGGATCAATACTTTACAAATGAGGAACAGGATTTAGTAATAGTTAACAAATGCTTAATAGTGTGTAGTTATTATAAAGTGTTACCAGTTTCTGTAATGGGGCCCCAACCCTATACTCAGAGAAAAAGTATCTTGTAGCATGTAAGTAGCATGTTATGAGCTACAGTCAAAGACAAAGCTATAATTCCAGTTCAATCCCATTTACGCTATTCAATTGTGCAATAAGATGTTGAATTTTATTTGAATATGATCGCTATAATTTAACAGATTGAACTGCAGGCTAAATTATCAGTCATCATCAAAGACATTACATTTTTGTGAGTATTGCATTCCACATGAAACCATATACCCATGTGTGTGTGATGCACATTAACCACCAACTTTACCCAATGGTGTAGAGTTGCAACATTTACAAACAGCAAATTTAATTTGATTCATGTAGTCCCCAAAGGTGAGTCTTGATATATCCAATGACGCAAACAGATAAGCCATAATAAATTTTTTCAGGTTGTGTGACTAAATGGCTGGACCACACGTGTGGATGAAGTTAGAACAATATTTTATTTATTAAAGTAAACAATGGTACACAATAAGAGAAAAAACATGGGGATAAGTGTGGTAAAAGAAATAAAAGTGCAATGGAAGTCTAAATGAATGCAGTGTGGTGTATGAAGCAAAACAAATGTCTAAAGTGGTCCAAAGCAGAGAGGAGGAACACTGCAGAGCAGCCAGGTAGCCCTTTGTTATGGCCAATTAGGGCCCACCAGACACATCTGCTCAATAAGCTCCACCCCTGCAATACAAACAGGACAGGCAAAAACACATCCAGCGGACCCGAACCAAATCAAATCTAGGGTTCTCAGCTACCCAACAGGGAATGCTGTCAGCCATATTTATTCAGGACGGGTTTGTCTTACAAAGTCTTAGAAAGACATATGGGTTTGCTATGTATGTGTCTATCATTCACATATAATCATGAATACAGTAATCACAAATTCCCCTTGTATCAAACTGTTTCTATTATTATAATATACTATATAACTAGAGATTACCATTTACATTTTACTAAATGTGTTGTAATTGTTTGTAAGAAGGCAATGCACACCGCCCAGGTAATTTATAGAAGCTTTAATTCATGAAGTTATGCATCCATTGTTGCCATAAGAGTAGGATTATCTGGTTTGCTGCAAGCAATAAACTGCATTTTTTTTATTTATCTCAGCTTATCGATACATGTGTAAATAAAGTAAAATAATAATTTAGCATTTTGTATTTAGAAGAATTCAAAATTAATTTACTTAGAACAACCCCAATATATATAGTATAACCCCAATGTTATATAAGATGATCTTTTTATGTCGGCAATTACGATTCCTTACATTTCATTTGAGTGAGGAATGAGTCATAAGTGCTAAGGTGCAGAGATTCAGTATTCTGTTATTTCACAACTGAGCAAAACATTTAAGAGTGCAAATTGGCTAAACAAGCACCTTCCTCTCTCGGTTCCTCTTTCTCTCTCTCTCCCTCTTGCTCTCCCTCTCTCTCTCTCTCTCATTGACTGGAATAGTGTTAAAGCCTGGCTTTAGTAGGGGCTGTAGGGATTGTTACGGGGCTGATTGGCTTGGCCTACACGAGGAATGCCATAGTTTGAGTTATTTGGTTCTTCATAGGTTGGATTCCGCTGAAATAATAAATAGATAAAAACAAACACATAAATATGTACATTAAATACTGTATATAAATACTATCAACATAACAATATGAATATGATACATTGTCACTTTGACCAAAATTGTCTGCTAAATTCCACAACCATAACCATAACCATAACATTAAAAACACTACAAAATAATAAGCAACATTTTATAATATGAGTATATTGAATCTCATAACAATATGATCTTCTGAGTGAAGTGATTTGATTTGTGATCTGATGGTTTGAGCAAAACACGAGACACTTCTAAATTCAGAGGATATCCAGAAAAAAACTGTCTTTGAAAACGAATCACCACCATCAGAATACCCATCAAAACCATCTGTGCCAGTATACTCTGTCCTTACCCAGTTGTTGGCACGGTTCTGGTTTGCCTGGACACCGCCCATCATGCCACCTCCACCCATGCCACCTCCGCCCATGCCTGCATTAGTGGGGGTGTTGGCACGGTAACCACTCATGCCACCTCCACCCATGCCACCTCCGCCCATGCCTGCATTAGTGGGGATGTTGGCACGGTAACCACTCATGCCACCTCCACCCATGCCACCTCCACTCATTCCCATATTAGTGGGGGTGTTGGCACGGTAACCGCTCATGCTTGCAGCTCGGTCAAGGCTCTGGCCAGTCTGAGCACGGTAGCCACTCATTGCGCCACTGTTGCTCTCCATACCCGTCGACGCGTTGGCGTGATAGCCGTTCATGTTTGTGGTACGGCCCATATTTGAGTTGGGCCTGGTGTAATCTTTGGTCATCTCCGTGCCCCCGCCAACGCGTGGGACTGTGAAGTTGGGTTTGGTGTCAGTCGCTAGGTTAGGGAAGGTCATAGCCATATCATTGGCTTTGGACTTGTCCTTCTTGCCTTTCTTGCCTTTTGGTTTTCTGCAATAAGGTCATTCTTAGCGTTATGATTTTTGGAAGTATACAGTACACACTGAACTCAGATGCAACCGCGACTCATGAAGAAACAAAACTGTGTGTGTGTGTGTATGTGTGTGTGTGTGTGTGTGTGTGTGTGTGTGTGTGTGTGTGTGTGTGTGTGTGTGTGTGTGTGTGTGTGTGTATGTCTGTTGATCTGTCAATGCAACTTCAGTATCTTGTGTGTTAATGGGGGGAGGCATTGTACATAGTAAATAGCTGTATGCAAGTAGACTCTCACCCAAGGAAGGCATATGTAGTGACTAACATAGAGACAACCAACAGCACACCGAGCACACTGGATACCACAATCACTATCAGCAGGTAATCTGATTGTAACGACAGAGAAAGAGAGAGAAAGAAGTATATGCACTGTTAGATGCAGTCTTCGCTAACAAGGGATTCAAAAGTTATGGCACAGGTCTGAAACAGAGTCTATGATACAGGCAAAAATGTGTTCATATTCACAAAATTAGAACCCTGTCTCCACTACTCCCGAAGCAACATGTTAAGGAGGTTTTTATCTCATACAACAAAAGTGGGTTTAGTGATGGCTGTCATTCAACCCTATGGGCTCCTCCCGAACTTTATTTAGAAAACATCATTAATGAAGTACAGGTAGCACTTACTGTCTTTGCAATTAATTCCACTGTAGCCAGTTGGACAACTGACAACACAAAATGAAGAAAAGTAGATAAGATCATTAAAAATATGAAACATTCCCACTGTCTATGAAGTATGCAGATGTAAAACAAATAAACAAACAAACAAATGATGATGATGATGATGATGAAGATAAGCTCACTTTATACACTTCCCAGCATCTGCCTTTTTACCACTTGAGCATACTGAAATAGAATAGCAAAAATCAGTCCATTTCCTGGTCAGAATCTGGCTTCACAGTGCATGATCAGATCCTAACTTCCTGTTTATGGACAGCTGCTTATCAGGATTTGAAACTACATTTACTGTAATTGAGTCTACCATACATTACTGCAAAAAGTAATGTACAAACACAAACTGATGTGACTATATTCTTCTATAAAGGCTAACTAAAACAATAAATCAAAAAAAGAATAGCTCAAAAACTCAATGTTGCTATTAGGTTTGTGTCTCCAATCTAATAGTATTAATTCATCTGAAATAAAGGAATTCAGGTGATTGGTTTTCACCCATCTATTTCACTCATTCTTCCTCTTGGATCACATCCTATTTAAGTAACACATCACACATGGGAGAATCTGAAATAAACAACATGTCAACGGAACAGGTCAATTGCACATGCAAAAAAATAACATGATCACCTGCGCATGTTATGTAATTATTGTCCTTTGTCCATGCAAACCCTTTCCTGCAAGTGCAGTTGACTACACCTCCTTCATCGTTGCATTTGAGTGCCGTCTCCGCATTGCAGGGATTCTTAGCACATAGTTTAGTGACTGGAGAAAATGAGCAAAAGAAGACGGGTTTAAGGTAACAATTACAAAGCATGTCAGGTTTATGGTGATAGTTACAATGAACACAGGAAAAAACATGAATTCAAAATGTCACATTCTGTGGTCTGTTTTTTATGTCACAGTACCTGCACATCACCATGTATATACATTGATGATAAACATATGGAATAGATATAATTAACAGTCATTTATTTATATTGCCCTTATCATTAAGCCACAACATACTGTATTCCGTACCAACAAATAAAGATAAAGGTGAAGTAAAAAAAAAACAAATAGCCAGGTCAAAGAATTCTGTTGAAATAACAATTTGGAGTAAAACAATATCAAAAGGGAAGAATATAAGAGTGAAGTAGCCTATGCCCCTGGCTGTAATGTCATGTAGGCTAAGTGATGTAAGTGCCCTTTTGGGCTGGGGCACATGAAAGGACAGTGATGACCAAGGAGATGAAGTCCAGTACATGCCTGTGAATGTTCCCACAGTTGCTGCTGCTGCTTTTACTTTAGCTTCATCGACTGCAGAGTCCATTTGAAAGACATTGGTAACCTCAGCTGTGATACCAGTCCTAGTTGTCCTGTACAGCACTTTAACTGTGGTACTAGCCGGCCTGCATACAGTGACAAATACGTGTACAAAGGCAGCAATAAGGGAGTGAAATGATCCTTAGTGAATTGTCTGTTCACATTACATTTCTATGCACTATAATTAGATTGATAGATTATTAATTTGTTTACTTGTTTATTTATGTGTGTATGTTTGTTTGTTTGTTGATATAATACCCCTTCCCCAAAACATACAAGGACACCGTGAGCATACAGTGACACAAGGGAGACTAGTGAGACTGGGAAAACCTATGAACATTGCACCTACTGGTATCTGTTTAGTCAGATTCTGCCTAATAAGTGCTTTTTGGCTTTTAGTATCAGTTGGTCCGCTGTGAATAAATGTCATCCCTTGCACAAGGGCCTTTTTGCATGAGTAATAAACAGAACATTGGTCAGGTCTGCCTAGAACTAAGGGACACTTTATTACACACAGTAGTCTACATGGTGTAGTTCCTTCCAGTTCCCGTAATTCCACTTTTCAGTTGAGCTTGTATGTTTCTGAATGCCAATACTACTTGTGGCCACAAGGTGGCATGCATGTAACAGTAAAGGAAAGATTACAAAAAAATTAGGTGACTCACTTTAAACTGATGACCACTGAGGAATCATATTTCAAATCTGGGTCTGTAAATGCGTTCTTGAGCTGGAGGGATGAAAAAAAAATTCGATATTTTAATAAGACATTTTATAGAATTAAAGATTACTTAGTTTCAGTTGGTCTGCTGTTTGATGTGATCATAGAAATCCTCCAACTTACAGTATATTCTGTCAACATTAGAGGGAATTAAAGACATCTACATTGTAGTAATAAAAGGGAATAGATATCAGTGTCCTGTTGGTGACTTACATTATTGACAATCGCATCTGATGTATTTTTAAAAGCCTTAGAGGTTTTATCTGCCATCTCTTGGTCATATGTTCCTGACACTGTCAAGTCTCCAGCGAAGACTTTTGCTGCCATTCAAAAGACACAAATATTTTTAACTCAAATGGTTGTGCTGTCTGTGTGAAACAACAGCTTTTGGCACAGATATGTGATAAAGTCAAATTAACAAGCAACAATTACACTTCAACATTCAATTAACATCTCAAGAAAGTGTCTGTGGAGGGAAGACTCTATAGACCCTTTCAACAATAAAAACAAAAACAATGCTTGAACGTTCTATTTGGGCCCCAATCTACTTCCTCTGCATTAAGATAACATATGGAATGTTAAAACGGAAGCCTTGTGGGGCCAATTATGATGCTGAGAATGGAACTCTCTTGAAAGGGTCCATAGCTTTACAGCAACACTGTTGGCTCCTCAGTTGTGCTTTTAGCCCTTTTAGTCCAGTCATTTTATGAAAAAAGGTTGAACAAATTGCAACAGAAGAAAACTTCACTGATTTTGTATCCTCAATATGTCCTGAGTAAGGGGAAAAAAAGCCCAGAAGAATCCCAATCGGGGAACGTTTAGAAAAAGACCTAAATATACCCTATTCATGCGCCTATTCAGTATTTTTCTCACGCGAATAGGGAAAAAAAACTAACCTTCACATATCACCTTGAAAATTCCTGAGTTGATTACTTACATCAAGACAAATAAAAAATGTATTACAAGTTTTTTGAAATTATTTGTTAACATGGGCAAACAGGACATAATGTAATTACGTATAGCTAATTTGTATAAATACCACAACAGAGCTAATAGTCCAGGCAAAGTAAGGTCTGACCCAAAACTAATTGCAACAGAATTTATTTTCACTTTTTTATATTTCAATTGGTGATCTAAACACCATAGTAAAAGACCATGAAAATCCAGTTGGTGGAATAATGTTAAAATGAGGGTTGTTTTAGGCATTATTCTTCAGCAAATACTGACAAAACTGTAATTAGAATGTTGTAGAATACACATTCTAAAAAATATCTGACCCCATCTAACTTAACATGGAATTTTAGAACCTGATTTAGAGGTCACTGAAACATATACAGTATATCACACTAAAGTATCAGTCCATCATTTTCCAAGACTTATAGTAATTGACCTCTTGCCCAGGGGTTGACTGATAGACTGTCTGTCCAATCAGAGGGGCCTGTATGATGCCCCTTTACTTTACTAAAACAATAATCAGACAGCACAGTATGTTTATGTTAGTGAATGCAAGAAAGTTGTGAAGGCAAAGTTGAAGATGGACATGATAATGTCCAAATTCAACAGAAGGGTGCAGATGGGATAACTTAGCCTCCAAAAAGGTGACTCTATTGTTGTGACATCTGTCAAAAAGGTACATGCTATACTAATAAATATAGTTTAAGATTAATAATTAACAATGCATGCCTATGCATGGGTCATGGTTTTACCAAAGTCATAGAACAGTCAAAACTATATTCTAAAAGGGAAAGAAAGGGTGTGCGAGAGAGGAGCCTCAGAGGCCCCGCGTTGGCTACTTTCTTAGGAATTGGTCAAGTCAGTCGGATGAAGCACAGCAACAGGACGCCAACCACAGTGTGCAGTGCATCAGCACCTCAACGGCACGGAATGTTACCTCAAACACAGAGATTGCATTGGTGAGTCCCATCCCACCCACTCAACCAGCTAGACCTCCAGCCGAGAGGAAGATGGCTGGGCGCAAACCACAGGTGAAATGGCCTGGTGCGGCTGAAAGGAAGCTGTGGGAGACTGTCAACACCGACCTTGCAAAGTCCCTTGAGCAGCTAAAAGGCACAGCTGAAAAGAAGTTGGAGAGTATGGGAAACCTGATTTACCAGTTTGGAGTGGAACGGTTCGGGGTTAAAGAACAGAAGAGCAGAGAGCAAGTCCCAGTGGTGGTTACATCGAGGAGACAGCAGGAGATAAAATGTCTGGTCCAGGAGAGGAGAAAGCTCAAGAAGCTATAAAGAAAGTCCACAGACGTTGAAAAGGAAGGCATCAACACACTTCAAATGGGCATTAAAACGCGACTAACATCTCTACGCAAAGCGGAGACCTTGAGAAAGCGCAGAAGGAAGAAGGAACTCACTAGAACAAGGTTCTACAAGGATCCCTACGCATTCCTAAAAGGCCTGTTCTCAAGCGAGAAAAGTGGATCCCTTAAAACAACTAAAACAGACCTGGAGGACCACTTCAGGAGCATACACTCGGATCCAAAGCGGTATGAACATCTCACAATCCCCTCGGACATCCCGCCAATCTTGCCCCCAAAACATCAGTGTGATGATGGCCCCCAACTTGGAAAGAAGTGGAAAGGGTAGTCCACCGAGCAAGGACGGCGTCAGCCCCAGGACCGAATGGAATACCGTACAAGCTGTATAAAAACACACCTGATGTCCTGAGGTTTCTGTGGAAGCTGATGAGGACGATATGGCAGAAGAAGATCATACCCAAAGTGTGGCGCAGGGCAGCAGAAGTCCTTATCCCGAAAGAAAAAGAGGCAGAAACCATCAGCCAGTTTCGACCAATCTCCCTACTGAATGTAGAGGGCAAGATTTTATTTTAGGTGGTGGCCCAGAGAGTCTCTGCATACCTGATTAACAACCAGTACATAGATACATCTGTACAGAAGGCAGGTATATCTGGCTTCCCTGGATGCTTGGAACACTCTAGCATGATCTGGCACAGATTCAGACAGCAAAGGCGAAGAAAGATGATCTACACGTTGTCTTTCTGGACCTGGCTAACGCGTTTGGATCAGTACCACATGAGCTCCTTTGGTCTGCCTTCGAATTCTTCAGTATCCCAGGACACATTACAGCCTTGGTTAAGTCCTACTTCCAAGACCTGCAGTTTTGCTTCACCACCACAGAGTTTACCACCACGTGGCAATCCCTTGAGGTTGGAATCATGGCAGGCTGCACAGTCTCTCCCTTGGCCTTCACAATGGCAATGGAGGTCATAATCAGAGCCTCCAAATGGGTTGTTGGCGGACAAAGACTCAACCCCGACTCGCGTCTCCCTCCACTCTGAGCATACATGGATGACATCACTACAGTGTTGTGCGTGAACGAGTTCAAAAGAACGCGTTCATTGAACACGCTCATTTTTTCGTGAACGTTGAACTGAACGCAACACATTTTTTAATAAAGAACTTGAACTTGAATTAGTTCACATTATGTGTCATGAACGGCAGACATTACTGTAAATGAACGTTGGAATTTGTTAACTGAGTGACATCTGTTTTCTCTTTTGAAACACAACGAGAGAAAGTTCCTCCCTCCTGTATTCTCGCTGTTCCCGCTTAAATCATGTATCACCAGACAGAAATGTTTTTTGACATGTGTGCGCAATGCCTTGCGGGCAACGTAGTGTCCGACTGAAAATAGTTGAATAGCATACTGGCTTCCGCACAACGTTACCCGTGATGAATTGCAGCAGAGCGGGGTAGGCATAGCAACGCCGCGTAGCAGGCAACTACGAGAGCGCCGAGGGCTGGATTTCATTGCACTAAGTATAGAACTGGTCTACCTTGTCTGTACTGCTGCAAGTTTCATCACCTGGTAAGAAACCCACAATTGCAGTGTCATGAGCAAATGTCTAATGAGCAGCTTCAAAGAACGTATAGTGATTTCTAGCTCGTAGTGTGAAAAAAGTATTTATTTAAATATCTCACGAAAAAAGTAAAAATGAACTGAACTTTGAACTAGTTCAGAATTAAAATTGTGAACTTTGAACGTGAACTCTTCACTTTGAGCATGTATGAACTGAACTTGAACTAGTTCAGTTAAGCTGTGAACTGGCACAACACTGCATCACTACTCTCACAACTACAGTACCATGTACCAGACGTCTGCTCAGAAAGCTGCAGGAGAACATCAGCTGGGCCCGTATGAAGATGAAGCCATCTAAGTCGCGCAGCATTTCCATTGTCAAGGGAGTGCTGTCGGACTTCAAGTTCTTCATCGGGGAGGAACCAATTCCTTCGGTTTCTGAGCGGCCAGTCAAGAGCCTTGGGAGATGGTTTGGTGGATATAAGCAGCGGCGTGCAAGCCATTGAGAACACAGAGCTTCCTGGGAAGCTAAAGATCTGGTGCCTACAGTTTGGCCTCCTGCCCCGGGTGCTGTGGCCTCTCACACTGTATGAGGTGCCCATCTCAACTGTGGAGAGGATGGAGAAGGGAATTACTAACCACATAAAGAAGTGGTTGGGAGTCCCACGCTGCTTGACCTCCACCGCCCTCTATGGATAGTGCCTCCTCAGACGGCCACCAGTCTCACGGAGGAATTCAAGTGCGCCAAGACAAGACTCCAGGTGATGCTGACTGAGTCTAAAGACCTGATGGTGAGAAAGAACGCCCCTGCCATCACAGCAGGCCGCAAATGGAGACCAGCACAAGCCGTTGAGGAGGCAGTAACAGCCCTCAAACATGCGGACATAGTGGGACTAGTCTGGGACTAACTGCTCAGCGTCCAGCCTGGAGCAAAGCCTCAGCTGCTGAAAGGAGGAGGATGATTGTGGATGAGGTTAAAAACCAGGAGGAAGGCATCAGGAGGGCCAAGGTAGTGGCACTTGGGAAGCAGGGAAAGTGGACCAAGTGGGAGAGTTTGGAGGGAAGGAAAATGAGCTGGAAAGATCTGTGGAGTATGGAGGCAAGGAGATTCAGCTTCATCATCAGGGCAACATATGATGTCCTCCCCACACCCATGAACCTCCAGCAGTGGCGAGGAGAAGATCCAGACTGTGCACTCTGCTCCAAGCCGGCATCCCTTAGGCATATTCTCACAGGGTGTAAAGTGAGTCTTGCCCAGGGGTGCTAAACCTGGCGTCACAACCAGGTGTTGAAAGAACTTGCTGCCACTTTGGAAAAGAGGCGAACTGCAACCAACTCAGCAACACCTGCAACACTCAACTCCCTGCCAGCAGTCACATTTGTGCGAGAGGGGGCAAAGGCAAATCACAGTGCACTCACAACAGCAAAGCACTGCCAGTTACACACAGCTTGTGACTAAATGTTGGCGGATGTTGGTCAACGCCTTGCCTTTCCTCCTGAGATTGCTGCCACCACTCTTAGACCTCTTAGACCTGAGTTAGTGCTTTGGTCACCATCTGCTAAGAATGTCTTTATCATTGAGCTGACTGTGCCTTGGGAGGAGTCGGTAGAGGAGGCATACGAACGCAAGCATCTACGGTATGCTGACCTTTCTGCAGAGGCACAGCAGCGTGGTTGGAGGACTGAGGTGCGCCCTGTGGAGGTGGGATGCAGGGGCTTTGTGGCTTCGTCTACCACCAGGCTGCTCAAGAATCTGGGAGTAAGAGGCCAAAGCCTGCGCCATGCCATCAGGGCATTGTCAGAGGCAGCTGAAGGGAGTAGCCAATGGCTTTGGCTGAAGCATAAAGACACCGGCTGGGCATCAGGAGGCAGCCAGGAATGACACAGAGGGGGGTACTTCAGGGACGCCTGGGGTTACCGTCGAGCCTTCCGGAGGCGTCGTGGGCTTAAATCGACGAAGCGCTGATGACGGGGGTGCCCACTTGATAACTCCTCTGTGTCATTTCTGTTGGCAAATCTCAGTACACGCTGGCACATAAAGGATAACTCCAACTCGTCCTGTGTTTCTAAAAGCATATGCACTGTACATGACATATAGCATCAATCAACTTATGTCCCATCTTCCTCCATACCATGCATAACACATACTCCTCTATTCTGTATAGGCGAATCAAGTAAACAGCTGATACATTTTAGCCTGCACTATTAAGGGAAACAAATTAAACACCCTATATATTTTCTGAAAGCATATACCCTCTGGAGGAGATGTAACACAATTTAAGACATTTCCCATCTTCCTCCATGCCATGCATAATACATTGCCCTCTATTCTGTAAAGGCGAATCTAGTTTAAAGTGGATACATTTTGGCCTATACTGTCCAGGGAAAACAGATTAAACACCCTATATATTTTCTAAAAGCATATACCCTCTAGATGAGATATAATACCAGTTAAGACATGTATTATCTTCCTCCATGCCTTGGACAATTTGTTTGTCAAATGTTGCAATAAAGTTTTGGGTAAGACCTTACTTATACCTTACCTATACATAATTACATTATGCCCTGTTTGCCCATGTTAACAAACAATTTCAAAAAACGTATAATACATTTTTTGTTTGTCTTGATGTAAGTAATCAACTCAGTAATTTTCATGGTGATATGTTAAGGTTAATTTTTTTCCCCTATTTGCGTGAGAAAAATATGAATGAATAGGGTATATTTAGGTCTTTTTCTAAACTTTCCCCTATTGGGATTCTTCGGGGCTTTTTTCCCCTTACTCATATTGAGGACATATTGAGGATACAAAATCAGTTAAGTTTTCTTCTGTTGCAATTTGTTCAACGTTGATCCCTATTTTGGCTTAAAATGACTGGACTATTTTGGCGGGG
Source organism: Alosa sapidissima (assembly GCF_018492685.1). NCBI lineage: Eukaryota > Metazoa > Chordata > Actinopteri > Clupeiformes > Clupeidae > Alosa > Alosa sapidissima. Next base: position 17,937,447 of record NC_055980.1, read on the forward strand.
ATCACGTTAGCCAGCGGCAAGCGGCAGCAGCAAGCGTAACACAACGCTCAGACCATAAGTTCTATCACGTTCCTATGGTGACACAAACGGTTTGCCAACAAACTTGGTTCAACTTTCAAAGCACAATGCGAGCGTATTCAATTGTCAGTTAAGGCAAACCGTTTGTGTTTGTTCCGCAACAATTTTAAAATTCTATGTTGAATTCAACGAACCCAGATATTCACACCGGTGTGACTCATGGTACACCTCTAAGGGGAGTGATCATTGTTCTGTGAGAGGGCTCAACAAGTGTACTACCTTGTTTACACACATTTTCTTCTTTATTGTAGATGAGTCCAGCTTCACAAAGACATCTGTACTCATCAAGAAGCTCCTCACACTTGCTGCTTGGAGGGCAAGGGTTGCTATTGCAGGGACCTTGAGGAAAGGACATAATAGTTAGCTGAATAGACATGGTTCATATATATATATATATAAATGCATAAATGCATACCCACATGCACAGATCCACACACACACACACACACACACACACACACACACACACAGAAGTTTCTTCTTATTCTTGACACAAACTTGACCAACAACAAGAACGGAAAATGTGTTCATATGTTTTGAGTTCCTTCACCAACACCCCCAAAACAAAGGAGTGTGGGTGTTTTTTTGTTTTGTTTTGTTAATTCTTAATTTTAAAGTTAATTTTGGGGACGTTTCTATCCTTTATTGATAGAAGAGTGAGTACTATGACAGGCCTTGAGTGGGAAAGATATGGGGATTGGGTTTGAGAGATTCCTTCAGCCCAGAATTGTGGCACAAGTCTGAATGCCTGACCTGTGCATGCCGACGCTGGACATTTAAAAAAAAAAAAAAAAAACTTTTTTAGTCCACCTCATACGTTAAGGTAACTTTTTGGAATTTTATAGATAGTGTGAAGTTAGATGAGGCCACTCTGGCTCTGGATTGCTGGACTAAACACTCTTTCCAACATTCTTTCCAAAATGGTGGGTGTGGGGCAAAATTAGCCTGAGTAGCTTGATTCTTGTTTACATAGTATTATGGTGTTTAAATTAATATTGCATCCTGTAAATTAATATCTCTCTGAAATGGTGGAACATTCGGTAGGGCCAGATTTGGATAAATTGGATACATTTGGATAAAAATGTCTGCTAAATATCACTCAACTTTGAATTGTATTTCATACATATATTTACTTATATTAGCATAGCAATGGTCATGCCATGTTATTACAAAGAAAAACAGATAGGGGTCCCTTGTAGCCCTTTGTCTACTGTCACAGCCTCAATGGGGTTCCCGCGTCGCTACCAAAGATTATACATAGGTGCTCAACAGTCTGACAACAGTCAGATGTCTACTTAAGTAAAAGTACTGAAGTACTTTTTTTTTAAAGTACTTGAGTATTGAGAGTACAAGAGTAGTCTACATTTTCTAAATATTTAATTAAATAATTACTACTGCCACAGTGCTTACATTTATGTACAGAAACGTCCTACATAGAGTTATGAAAAATGTTAATGTTAATACCTTGGAGAATGTAAAAGGAATTGAAAGTAAAATCAAGTCATTTTCATCTTTTTACCATGTTGCCGGATGGGTAGTATTTCTAATACATGTATTTCAAATACAAAATACTATTTTGTAATTGAAACACTTGAAGCGAAAACTATCATTAACTTGTTCAGATAATTGAAATAGTCTGGCGAGGTGGGGCCACAGGTTGGCACATTCCCGGGATGGACCTGCTGCATCTTCATCCATTGTTTCGTCCATGGTTTCATCTCTTATCTAAATCTGACCATGGAGTTGACTTTGGCGGAAAGCTGAAGGTGATTGGTGATAGACTGTCCCAATCAGTGGCACCTGCACAATCAATCACGTTTGAGAGGGAAACAACAAATTGAGGATTTTTCTCGGAACTGGTACTCACGGTTATGGATAGAAATGTAGTGGAGTAAAGAGTACAATATTTGCCTCTCAAATGTACTTGAGTAAAGTCATGAGTACTCCCAAAAAAAGTTACTTGAGTAAAGTACAGATCCCTCAAAATTGTACCCAAGTACTGTACTCAAGTAAATGTACTCCGTTACTGTCCGGCTCTATTAGTTGCTATGGTGGTCAAGGTTGACATTATAGAGGTGGTTGCTAGGTTGTTGCTGGGGTAATCATGATGGTTGCTAGGTTGTTGCTAGGATAATCAAGATAGTAGGGTACATATGGTGGTTGCTATGCAAAATAACGTGATTGCTATGTTGGTTGCTAGGGTAATCATGTTGGTTGCTATGGTGGTCGCTAGGTTGACATTATAGAGGTGGTTGCTGTAGGTTGTTGCTAGGGGTACTTAAGATGTTTGCTAGGTTGATGCTAGGGTACATATGGTGGTTGCTATGATAAATCATGCGATTGGCTATACTGGTTGCTAGGGTTGAAGACAAAAATTTTTTATACAGGTCATGTACATGGTCTACTGTGGATCTACATCTGATTGACATGGATCTGTTTGACATGGATTGGCTTTATTGGCGTTACACTAACCTCTTGCATTTCTATGGAGTGCTGTATCCTCATTAGAAAGTCTCTGATAGCGCTCCGCAACATTAAAATTCTAACTATAGATTAATAGTTTATCGATTAAAATGAATATTGAAACAATGTTGAAATTGAACCCAACTAAAGATTAGCATGATTTCAGTGGTATTTCAATTCATATTAAACTGCAGTAAACCACTATCAATCTGGCAAAATATTGGGAAATTCATATCCTGCTTTATATACAGCCAGGATAAATGTGTAGGCCTACGCTATATACAACTAGATGTACCGCATATCGGTAAAAAAATATGACCGCTGCTCTGTCCTGTACATCCGTTCTAAGAACATAAATCACACTAATCAATTTGTCTCCATCTTCTACTCCATCCCCCACTCTTGAAACTTGTGTTGTTTGGCATGCCTGTGTGTGTGTGTGTGCGGGCCGCACAGAAAGTAGCCTAGCCTACTGGCGCTGCGAAGTGAATAGATTTCATTGTTATAAAACCTTTAAAATCTCAAACAATCACAAGTAGGGCAGTTCATCACATTTCTTCCATTGAAACTGGACCAGTGGTGTAGTCTACGTAGAACGCAGGTATACGCCTTATACCCACCTCAAAATGTTGGTTATTTCAGTATACCCACCTAAAATGTTCAGTATACCCACTTAAAATTCATTTTTCAATATTTAGAATAGCACAGCCACGTTTCATCAACGGCCACTTCTCATGGAAGCTTTGTAATTTAACAACACAACGATATTACACTTTACAATATTCATTCGGAGATTGCGGCAGTCAATCTCCCATGGATTCTCCGTCAGTTGTTTCCAGATATGAAACCATGCAGCGTTGACCACTGCCACTGCTTTCTATGGGGACGAATGGCTGAATGTCAGATCACCGCCATGTTTAACCGGTATCACATATTGCCAGCATCAATCAGCCTACCCCCCGACCCCGAGCTGCCAGGTTAAAGCTGCAGCACAGCAGCGTTCCAGGTTTTTAGTTGGGGACGACGAGGATGGCCAGGCGCAAAGGACAGTAAAACCTTCGGAACTTTTTTTAATAAGGTCGCCCGACCTGACGTTTCCGAAGGTAAGTTAAGAGTCAAAAACATCATTCACGCTTTTTATGAGACTTGTATTGCTACCAAGTTACCCTTCTAGGTTGTTTAATTTGTGGACATAACACGGTAGGCTAATAACACAGGCTAGTCATGCTGTAGTTTAACTTTCATTCTTCTCTCAATACTAGCAAGCTAACGTACTCTGATCCACGTTACCCTACTTAGTTTTAATTTCTGGACGTTTGTTTATCTGGGATTCTTCTTTGGGAATAACTCCTAATCGCCATGTCTGTCTGTAAACGGTCTACATGATGTGTACTGTGGCTGTCTGGATTAAGTATCTATCATGAACTTTATTTACTAGCCAGAACCATGCTATCTCCATGGTATGCATGGATGGAGAGATATATTATCTGTATGGGTAATAACATTATCTACCACACTGTTACTGCGATATAATGTCAGATGCAAAAACCTTTAGTGCATGTGATGAGTTTACAAAACAGGCTATATTTCTATTGACCAACATTTAAATCAGCTAATCTAATTTTGTTTGGGCTTGATTTACTGTAGGCCTACTTGATAGTAACATTGTTGATTGTCATAGATGAAAATGCTTAAAAATGAAACTTAAAATTGGCCTATTTTTGTCATAGCTTTTAGAGGGCTTTGCATCTGAACTCATATGAAACAGAGTTGTTCATTGTTTTCTCTAGATGGCAGTGGCAGTCAGCAACAAGGTGCAAGGGGAGCTGGAGGACCCCTTGACACTGAAATGGTGGACCTGCAGGAGCAAGCAGGAACTTCAAGAGCTGGAGAGGGTATTTGATGAGTATTTACTATTGGTTTTGAAAGTGAATTTATGCTGTCCCTCACGCATGCAAGGGGCAGGTAAGTGCAAATCTGCGACCCCCACAAACATTTTTGTCCCTTAATATTGGTCCCGAGGGGTCCCGAGGGATTGAGTCCCAACCCCAAGTTTGGTAACCACTGAGCCCATTACTGGCCAAAATATACAGTATGCCCACCTCAAAAAAGTAGACTACACCACTGAACTGGACTGATGAAAGGTCATGTACACCTGTAGGCTACATTGTATTTGGGGAAAGCAGAAGATATCAGTTTTACGTTTATTTATTTATTTATTTATTTATTTATTTAGGAATCCGCCATCTTGGTTTGTATAGAAATTAATATTAAGTGGCACATACACGGACATATGTGACGGTTGGTAATATGTGACGTTATACGTCGTCTCAGTCCTGGTCAAAGATTCTAGAACAGAGCTCCGCTCTAGAATCTTTGGTCCTGGTTAGCCTACTTTACTTTGAACCAAAGTTTCTAGAGCGGAGCGTGTAGTGCGTAGCGCTCTAGAATCTTTGCTTTGAACCATGCTCTTCCTTACTTGAAACACCTTTGAAAATAGAGGATTGAAGTAGCTAGTGGGTGATTGGGAAAGAACATTAGCAGATGCTTTTTGAGACTTGTGGTCTTAATGCAACATTTTACAAAGCACTGACAGGGCCACCAAGGACTGTGAGCGAATCAACAGCAGAAAAACCTATTTAGCAAGCAGAAATGTCCCAGCCTGTTTAGGATGCTTCATAGACAGGTTATCTTTCAGGTATATTTTCCGTTAGAAAACCATCGCGTTAGCAAACGCGTTGTGGCTAACTCACTTAGCTCCTGTTACTATGGTCAGAAAAGAATGAGATGACAGTCGAAAGTTACAATTACAGCGCTGTTATCAATTTGCTTGGTAACCGCATTTATGGTTTTCTACAAATACACCAATAATCAAATTGGCCTCCATCACTCAACCAATGCTAATGTTAACATTATTGGTAACACTTTACTTGATGGGTGAGTTCATAACACATTCATAGCAGCTGTCATAAACTGCACATAAAGCATTCATGACTGTTTCATGAGACATGACTCAACATTCATACCAAACCTTTTATGCATGTGGAAGACAGAACGATGACAACTTCAAAATAAAAGTCCAATGATCGCAAAGCAGCATTGCCGTTTTTCTCTCCAGCCTTTGTAAATATTTCATGAATATCTTATGAAGTCTACATCGAACAGCTGCTATGAATGTGTTCAATGAACTCATTATTTTACCTAGGTCCCAGGCTATTGATATAACTTGTAAGATTAGCGTAGCCTAAACATTTTAAACTTGCGCAAAACGGCATGAACGCAGCAACGGTGCGTCGAACAGCTTGGACAATCCTACTGCAACGCCTGTTCGCGATTTGACTGATTCTTGAGCTCTCAGAGCAGTGTTGACTTGCGCGTCTTTTTTAGATGGTGAACGAAATTGGACGGGCAAGACTGACAATAGACGGGCCTAGGCCCGCCTGTGGCTACGCCTATGGCTCGATTTGAATTATTTGCTCTGTTTGTGAATGAAGTTGTAGCCCCTCTTTCCTTTGATCAATGTGCTTGTTGAACGATGTGTGTCCCTAGTTTCCCTGTCATTGCTACTGTCTTTGGTGTAATCTCACCAGAAGGCTACGGCAGCTGGCTGCCTTCCAATGGCGTTGGAGACAAATGATGATCTGAGCTGATAGATCTAACATCTAGGCCTACTTCCCTAACATGGGCTGATACTATCGATACATAGCCTAGGCCATACATTACTTCTATAATCATGGGGCAACGCTTTGGGCGAACGCGATGTTCATAAACGAAACAGGCATGAGAAGGGAGATGATTTTCTGTCGATTCAACGTAACCGAGTTTGCCATTGTTGCGCAAGTCGCCCAAATTCGCACTATAGTTGTTAGACAATATTTTCTGTCACTAGGGATGGCCAACATTAGTCGCTAAATCTAGCAACAAAGTCACTAAATTGGCAACACTGAGCACTGACAGGTCTAGACCAAGAAAGTGACTTGGATAGACTTCCAGGTCACAGTAATCGGAACAAATATCAAAATCAGTTTCGGCCCTGAAGCCATTTTTTAAAAGTTATACTTTTGATCTGACCATGGAATCAAAAGCCTGGAAAACAATTTGTTATTTGTTTGTTTGTATCACATTCATAAACAAATAATGAAATAAAAGTCATTTTTTTATTTTTTTTCGTTTTTGATTCTCAATTGAATATCAAATGAACGAATGATACACGGACCATTCTCAGATTTATTTCGGCTTCAAGAAGAAATTGGAATTACATTTCATGTGAAAATCATCCTACCCTTATTAGACGTTCTCTGCGATAAACTACAGTGTTGTCCTTGTAGGAAGCGTCTATTGTCTTTACAACCCACTTTAGATTAACTTCCAACAAAGTTACGTCTCGCTGCAACGATGCGCCATCTGGTGGACAAACTACTACCTAACGCCAATACTGGAAATGCAGCCAAATGATGATGAATATTGGTTTTCCTACTGAATTTGTAATTATGTATCGGCCGTTCTAATTGCCGATACCGATAGTATGTGCGTGCCTGTGTGTGTGCGTGTGTATATGTGTGTTTGCGTGTGTGCGTGTCTGTGTGTATGTGGATGTGTGTGTCCGGGTTCCGGGTTCCCGGAAGTGGCTTGTGATGAAATATCTTGGTCCGCCTATATATAATCTTTGTCGCTAGTCCCTCATGGGGATGCAGAGTTCCACCAGGGCACCAGGTGTCCCTCTATTGTCTGAGTTTCAGGCCAAGTTTGGAGAGGAAGCAGAGCTAGCTGCTGATTGGCTTACAACAATGGCCCAGTGTAGGCTAACCGTTTACTGTAAACCTGTGGAGCTGCCTTTGTTCTCTTTCTCTCTACCCTGATGCTTGTTCTCCGTTTGGTGCCTGCCTGATCACAGGCCAGATGCTGGCTGGGGCTTTTTGACTGTTGCTTGTGTTACTCTTTATTTTCCTTAGTTTGTAAATCTACAACCTTTTTTGTACATATATTCTATTATTGTAAATAAATGATTCATTGTTATTCCGTAACCCCTCGTGTGTCCTTGTGTGTCCTCACATTTTTGTCAGTTTATGAGCCAGACTGTGTCACTACCCTCTTGTGGCATAGGGCATCACTATAGTTTTACAATTTTGAGTAGTACTTTCCATATTCATATGTGACAATGCCATAGCCTGGAAGGTTTGTGAAAATGTATGTGGCATGTCGGTGTTTATGTTAGTCTATATGTTTATAGCCTAAAAATTCACAATTGTGCATGTATCAATAATTATCATACTGGGAATCATAAAATCTTATTAATACAACAGATTTTTTTTCTCTCAGATGGCTCAACTTACCCTGTGAGATGGATCCATTCACCCTCACTCTCACTCACCATCAGCGTCAAGAGCACTTTTTGGGCAACCTCATCATTTTGAGATGACTGAGCACACTGTTACAATTTCAGCTCATAAAGGGTAGACATCCTGAATTTTGTATAGACTAATTTTATTTCTATAGACCCTTTCATCAATAAAAACAAAAACAATGCTTGAACGTTCTATTTGGGCCCCAATCTACTTCCTCTGCATTAAGATAACATATGGAATGTTAAAAAGGAAGTCTTGTGGGGCCAACTATGATGCTGATAATGGAACTCTCTTGAAAGGGTCCATATTTGGCTAAGGTCAACTTCAGTTAAAAAAAAAAAAAGAATACTACTGGTATAATAAAAAAACTCAGATAATCTTATTTTATTTGCACTTACAATCTACTTAAAATAATCTGATACATTTTTAATAGATGAGAAAGACGGGGCACCTTTTACCTTTTGGTTTTGTAGGAATTGGTACTGCAGTGGTTGTTTTATCTGGGTCTGGTCCAGGTGGTGCTGCAGTGGTTGTTTTATCTGGGTCGGGTCCAGGTGGTACTGCAGTGGTTGTTTTATCTGGGTCTGGTCCAGGTGGTTTCATAGTGGTTGTTTTATCTGGGTCGGGTCCAGGTGGTGCTGCAGTGGTTGTTTTATCTGGGTCTGGTCCAGGTGGTACTGCAGTGGTTGTTTTATCTGGGTCTGGTCCAGGTGGTGCTGCAGTGGTTGTTTTATCTGGGTCGGGTCCAGGTGGTTTCACAGTGGTTGTTTTATCTGGGTCTGGTCCAGGTGGTGCTGCAGTGGTTGTTTTATCTGGGTCGGGTCCAGGTGGTGCTGCAGTGGTTGTTTTATCTGGGTCTGGTCCAGGTGGTACTGTTGTTTTATTTGGGTTTGTGTAAACTAGAAGAAAAAAGAAATTATGAGAAACCTCTTTGGTTTAGAAGTCTGAGTGAAAATCTTGTTTGCAAATATAGTTGTAAGCTGCAATGAGGGGGCCTAGCAGTTTAGCAGGATGGCGTTGGAAACATCAGGGGGTTGTGTCAAGGCTAAGGTAATAAGTAAGTAAGTATGAGTATATATACTCTTTTGATCCCGTGAGGGAAATTTGGTCTCTGCATTTATCCCAATCTGTGAGTTAGTGAAACACACTAAATCCCGGCGCAGTGAGCTGCCTGCAACAACAGCGGCGCTCGGGGAGCAGTGAGGGGTTAGGTGCCTTGCTCAAGGGCACTTCAGTCGTGCCTACTGGTCGGGGTTCAAACCGGCAACCCTCCGGTTACAAGTCCGAAGCGCGAACCAGTAGGCCACGGCTTACCCTCAAGTAATAAGCACTCACAGCACATTTCATGGCAATTGGCCAAAGATTTAGCCGAGAAATCTAGATGCACCCTAGCGGCAGCAAATTACATTTGCTTCCAGGGCTAGTCTAGCAACTCTTCGTTGGCTTGTGAGCTCGAAAAATTAAACTTCTATCAGGCCAATCAAATCGTGTATAGAGTCGTTAGGCGGGCTTAACATAATGATTGATGGCAGAGTTGCAACGGTTTGGCTTGAATTCCCTGCTACTTAAAAACAAAGAAGATGGATGTTGCTGTTGGCCAACAGTGTGACACGAGTTAAGCTTGTTTTAAGATTAAAAAATGCCAAAAAAAATTCCAAAATAATGCATTTCCAATTTGAGTTGAAGTAAATTCTGCTGATAGAGGCTTAGGAGAAAGTGTGTCACTTTGTTCTGGGAAAGCTAAAGTCCGACCTGAAGGCATTTTCTACTCTTGTGATTTATCTTTTAATCTTTTTAATTTTCCCGTAGAGAGTCTGCAATGATGTGATAAATAGCCATAAGCTTGGGACATGTTCCCGCCCTACAGACATTTCTGGACTTTGTTGGTCAATAAAATCAAAACAGAACGCCATAGTTAACCTTGAACCATTTCTTGAATGCTCATGATGGCGAAAACATGATACTGTTGCCATGGCAGCTTGTTTACCCGGTTGTTAACTTACACATCACATGATAACATATACTGTATCTACCACCAGCAGGTGCAACCTAACTCTCAGACACACGGGGGCAGACGTGGCCTACTGGTTAGTGCCTTGGACTTGTAACCGGAGGGTTGCCGGTTCGAACCCCGACCAGTAGGCACGGCTGAGGTGCTCCCCGAGCTGCCGCAGTAGGCACTTGAGGTGCTCCCCGAGCTGCCGCTGTTGTTGCAGGCAGCTCACTGCGCTGGGATTAGTGTGTGCTTCACCTCACTGTGTGCTGAGTGTGTTTCACTAATTCACGGATTGGGATAAATGCAGAGACCAAATTTCCCTCATGGGATCAAAAGAGTATATATACTTATGCTTATACATTGTCCATGTCATAGAAGAAGAATGAACATGTAACACAATGATACAAATTAAATTCAATGGACTACCTTAAAAGTTGAAGCATGACAAAAAGACAAAAACAGATCATTCAGTGGCCACTTAAGTATACAGGTTATAAACTAATTGACTTTTGAAACAAACTTCTGAGCAGAGTGTCTAACAGAGTGTGTGTGTATCATGATACTGAGCAGGATACTCGGTGTGTTCTACAAAGCCATAACTGTTTGCCTGTTTCTTTATGGCTGGTATAAAACAAAGTGTCCCACATCAAGTGATAATACCATTGCTTCCTCATGGCAAATTTTGTGGAATAAAACATGGACTAGTTAACTACATGGCATGTATTGTTCCACTGTGTTTTCTTTATACTTAAACATTTATATTCTTAGACATGTATCATAACTACTCATTTGGGTTTCTTCATTCAATAGTCAATAATCTATATTTATTCAATAGTCTTCCTCTGTATTGTTATGTAAAAATAATAATAATAATCTAAAAATAAATACATTAACACTGGAATTTTACTTCAAACACAAAACTGTACTCATGTAAGAACAGTTACATTACTGAAGTTAGACAATGGCTACAATGTTGTACACTGAAACAAACCCATTTTTAATATTAAACCATTTTTGTCAAACCCCAAATTTAAATGCTTTAAACAAAAAAAGAGGGCCTACAACTAATTTGAATTGTTACTGACAATAATTTCTTTCTGTCATGTCAACATAGAACGAGAATAAATTATAGACTCAGAAAGAGCATATTATCCATATCCATACCTTGAGCCAGACATAGACTTGAACAAAGAAGCAGTGCAAGTAGAATAAATCGTGTAGTCCCCATGCTGAAAAGCAACAGTTCACTTCTCCGAAATCACAGTCGATATAGCTGCACAGGTAGATTACATCTTGTATGTATACCAAAGTGAAATACTTTGGTGTACTTTGAACTGCAATTAAGTGATACTGGGAAATTATTAAAAGATGGTGTGCGTGAATGCATGAGTGAGTGAAAGAGAAAGAGAGAGAGAGAGAGAGAGAGAGGGAAGAAGAGGGGGGAGGGGTGGCATGATGATAAATATGTGAAAAGTATGTTTTTTGTTTTGCCATATTTGCACTGTTATCATTTCGTGTCATTAAAAGTCATAGGCCTACATTTTACCACATTTTTTTTCCACAATTTTAACTATTTTCTTTAGGTCTGAATGAAACACCTCTGTCATACTTTGATCAAAATACCAAAAGGAACAAGTGCCACATCATTTTCAACCCTGTATGAAGAGTGAGACGTGCATGTCACGCAGGCAGTGTGCATGCTTTAACATGGGCGGCGATATGAAAATGAACAGGTAATGCAGCTGACACGCATTCGCCTCAACGCCTCACAGATGCTGTCATCCTGTGGTTAGAAGCTGGGGCGCCAATGGAATCTGGGATGTGGAAGAACTTCATTGTGAAATGGATCATTCAGTGTGGGACAGCAGCACTGTAGGCATTTACATGTAGGTTGCCCTTTTCTCGTTTGGTTCTCTGGATCTGTCTCCAAGGCATTGACAAGTGTTCTATGCATCCAGGGAATCCTGGTACTTCAGCTTTCTGGCGGCTGATATCAGTGTCGCCATTTTCCGTGAACTAAGTTGTCATTTTCTTTGTCAAGACTGATAAAATCTCTCCCTTAAGCTGTGCAATGCGCCTGTTGTTGTGGGAGTTCAGTTGCTTTGGGCCAGTGTCTGAAGACTTAAAGGAACCGTATGTAAGATTGTGGCCAAAACTGGTACTACAATCACTTTCAAATTACTGTAGAGCGGTATATCCCCTCCCCCTCCCCCCTGACTGGCAGAGCTGGCAACCCGGATGCTGAAACACTACTGACTTCGTGATTAGTAGATAGGTGGAGGGTGGTGCATCAGGCCAAAACACAACATGACAACATCAACATCAGTTGAGGGCTGCAACTTCACTTTTTAAATGACAATATCCTGGCCGGACTACTGTTGTCAGTGATAGTATTTGTATAAGTATTTGAAATGAACATGATTTCTTAATGTCTAGCAGTGACGGACTGGATGGTCGGGCATTTGGGCAGATGCCAGAAGGGCCGCGGCCCCTCGTGGGCCGTTTGGGCCGGCCAATCACGGAGCGGCATGCTTGTCGGGTTTGCGCGGCCCATTTATCGTAAAGACGGGTTTATCTCTCGGCCCACTATCAAGCATCAATAGTGTTACATGGCTTCGACTAAGCCATTTATCTCTGATCAGTATTTATACCAGACATGAGTCTCTACACTACAGTCATGGTGACCCTCAATATTTACATCAGTCTACATTCTTTTGTAACCTTATTCAATCAAATGATTTAAAAGTGCATTGTTTGAAATTGGAATACAATAAATATGCTGCCTGTATCTTTTATTTTATTATTGGTATAAAAAAGTTAGGCTACATGAAGCAATGACTTCTGGGAATTTCAAAACCGAATGCGTTAACTCCTTCAGCACAGGGAATTGCCGATCTAGCATGCCTTGATCTTCGGAATTTTCCCCTTATAAAAGCTAATAAACTGCCCCCAAATGCACTTCGAAACATAAGAGAATGTCTGCTTAAATTCAGTGAAGGTGCTACGGTTGAAAATCTACAGTCGGAATTGACACATCTCGCCACGCACGGGGACAGGCTGAAAAAGTCTCTTCTAAATGAGTATACAGTCAAAGTGTCGGACTTTGATGATGCCGCGGAGATATAGGAAGATACAGAAATAAACCTGGTGAGCAAGAAATGTGCTACCTGCAAGAATTGTGCAATCTGTTGCCATCTCCAGCAGTTAAACCTCTTTACCTGTGCCTAACTATATATGGTTAGCAAATGAATTCCTACTAACACTGTCATGTACTCAAGTGGCATGCAAACTGAGTTTTTCCACTCTTAAAGCAACACCAAAGAACTTTTCCTCTGTCAAACGCACTATTTGTTTATCCAGCACCGGCTTTGCAAAAAAACAATGTCCACAGACAAGGTAGAATATGTTGCATGATTTTATGAAAGTACGATGTATTGCGACTTCAGATGCAAGTCAAATTTGTAGTTTCTTATGTCTCATTCCATCAAACTACAGATCCGCTACCCGATCTGGCAAACTTACGCAAACTTACATAGTGCGTTTATAGCCGATAGAGGGCCGTGAAGCGAATGCAGAAGTGCCGTTCACCCTGTTACGAGTTGATGAACCACTGAAACGATTTTGGAAACATTATTTTAAGGTGCAAAAAACTCTTTGGTGTTGCTTTAAATTCATCAAGAATCGCCTAAGGACACGATTGTCACAGGATAATTTGGAGGCCTTTATGCTGATGGCGACAGTGAAAGAGGTCCTATAATGAACTTGGATGCTGATGACGTGATAGACAGGGTTGCGGAGAAGAGCAAGCTCCTTCGCACCTTGTTAACTGCATGACGTTAATTAAGACACGTTTGTGGAGCAGCTGCTCTGATGGGTTTCCCGTTTATCAACAAAACTACATTCGCGCGCAGCCATGGGGCAGAAGACGCTTGGTGCCACAACGTTATAAACTTGACTTAAATAGTCGGCTGCTGTAAGCTACAATCGTAATTTTTTATATACCCCTGGTCCCCTGTTGTCTAAATGATAATAACGTCTCATTTCAGGCTATTCATGGGTTTCATCAGGTCCCTTTCCACAGGTGTATCAAATCAAGCACCTTGATTATCAATGCAGACTGCATGGTGCTTGATTAATACACCTGTGGAAAGGGACCTGATAAAACCCATCAATATTTCAGAGTTTGCCGTTCATTTGCATTAACATCGTATTTTGTCATTTTTGGCGAAGACATGCATTCCTTTAGGGATATTGAACATATTGAACATTCTCTAACCATCGTGATTTCGAATTGGTGCAGTTTTCAGCACAAAAACTCATTTTGTTCTTTTCATGGAGAGCACTGCTCTATGCTGTTCTATGGTGCTTTCTGCCTCTTGCGCACGCATGTTTTCGTGACGTTACATAGAAATCCATGTATTCTAGGCTATTCTTTTTTCATTTTCATATTTCATATTGCATTCATTTTTTTGGAGTTGTGCATTGATATATCCATGTTCTTGGTTCAGTCTTTATGCATATTAAAGTTAGAGTTCATCACCAATGGGGCTACAAACGTGTTATGTCCATGCATGTGAAGTTATATCTGTGTGTTGCGATCGCATGTACGCGCGTGCATGCGCGTCCCCGTGTGGGCCGCTGGTTGGTGAAAATGCCAGGGCCGTTTTTAATCCCAGTCCGTCACTGATGTCTAGAGACATATCGGGGCCATTTTATGATTAATTGAAATACATTTCTTACATACGGTTCCTTTAAGCCTAGTCATTCACACCAGAAGCGTGGCGTGTGCATGGCGGCTGCGTTACCTGTCCGTTTTCATTTCAGTGCCCATGTTACCAGGTTAGACCAGTCACATTCGGACTGCCTCCGTGAGACGTGTGGCCCAGGCAAGACTCAAGCCACGCTGCCACCGCAAGCCAGCTAGAGAATAGAAGGAAAGTCCTTTTAGGCAAGTACCCCTATCCCCCTACCTGGCGGCCATCTTGATAATGCACTTTGAGCAGTCATTGGGCAGCTATTTTCCTATTCAAGTGAATGGGGAGGCATACATAAGGGAGGTCATAGTACGTAAAAAGTACATCAGACGAATCTGTGTTTAAATCTGAATTGAACAATATAAATATCTTCCTCCAAATCGCTAAAAAAGATAAAACTGTGGTTAGTTAGCCAGTTACATAACAGGAAGGCGCGGGATATATGCAGACAACTGCCATATTGGCATTACGAACTAACCCCATATATTTATATGGAGGATTCTTTGAGTGCTGTCTCCTCATTAGAAAGACTGATAGAAGTGGCGCCTATTTTTCATGCAAGAGGCAAGCGTGTCTGAAGTAGCCCTGAGAAAAGATACAATGAAATACAAAGTTAGTTACAAAGTTATAGGAGCAGCTCCACAGCAGCACACTCTGCACTCTACATTCTACATTCTACAACTCTCTTTGCCACTCTGAAGGTGATTTCTCCTTGCTGTGTTCATAAGCTTCCAGGGATTATTTATTGGTTCAGGGCAGTTCTTATTGAGCTTATAGGGCATTCCATTGGGCTCTGGATCTGTGGAAATCACATTCATGACAACTACTACAAATTCCCTAAGCTGAGACTTTAAGGGTTAAAACATGAGACAATGATGGGTAAAACATGAGACATACCCTTTCCTACTGAGGTCATCCTTGCTGGGTCGCTGTAATTTGCAGCACTGGCCCCATAAGGTTCCATCTCTTTGCTGGTCTTCTCTTTTCCTCTGGAAAAAGGCGGCCATGCCCATGTCAGAAGCCTGAGGAAACCTGGATCTTTCATTCTTCATTCCATTCCTGCACCTATGAATACTCTCTGCCCAATAACATTAAATGTGAATGAGCATCTTTCCTCCACCATATCGGTTTAGTCTCTTACGGACTACTCCAGGCATGCAACTGAAGCCTTCTTCACGTAACATAACGATTAAGTTCCACTATAATCAATAGAATTGGCTACATCAGACGTGATAGCCAAGTGTACATTAGGAAAAGTTAGAACAGTCGTCTAAAACCTACCTATGACCAAAGGACCAAAGACCAACAGGGTTAGCCATGACACTGGGGTAACTGACCTGACTTCCCTGCCTTACGACTCCACATCCACATGTCGACTGCTTGCCTTCAGCAACTTCTGGTCCTTTATCACTGTAGCTCTCTCTCTCTTTCTGACTTAAAGCTCTCTCCATTGCTTGTGTGCCCTATCAGTGCAGCCCAAGGATATTGTTTGCTTCTCTTGCTACACTCTGCCCTGGTGAGTGTGTATGTGTGTGTGTGTGTGTGTGTGTGTGTAAGGATGATAAATGCATTAAACAGAACCAAATGGTACATTAGCCATAAATTGTTGATTTGTCTTTTTTATTTCAAAATTGCCCATCTCGTTTATAATAAACAACTCAGTTAAAACTGTACTCCACAGTGTACTCATTTTATATACAGTTGAATCTCTTTTCTTCATCTCTATGTGTCATATTTACAAAACTTGGCACAGACTGCTGAAGAACATCATGAAAAGTTGTGAAAAGAGGACAAAAAGGGCTGAAAGCTACTGTAGTTAAAGTCATCGATGAGCAGGCAAATTACATGCTGCAAACCTGGTTGCAAGGAACCTTTCTGAATCCCATTAATCATAACTGGGTACCAGCACACTGTATTAAAACACCAAATACATACATACATAAATAGGAACATGTTAAACTGTTCAATCTATCTGATTTCACTGTTCACAGCTCACAGAAAATAGGGAATTTTTTTTTTTTTTAATTTAATAAATTTAATGTATTTCTTATATTAGTATTTGGAATTTCTGAATAGTTGGAAGAGTTGTAATTTAAGCCGTGTCACATAGGGAAGGATATAAACTAGAATGACAGACAATACAATCAGCTGAGTTTACAATTCAGAGGAAATATTTCATATATTTCAGTCTACAAGCCTATTCGCAGTGCCGGAGATAACTACCGGTACATTGAGAACTCTAACCATAACAACTAACCATCCACGCTGAAAGAAACCTTTTCATGGATATCATTCAGGTTTCAATGTCATGCCTGTCAAATTAGATGGACTCTGATGGCCTGTGAGTGTTTTTATTGTTCACACAACCACCCGACAATAGGGTTCTTCATGTTGTTATTGTTAAGACGTTATTGTTATTGTGTGCACACTGCCATTCTTATGGGCTAGAGAGATATTTTAAAAGTGTTTTTATGATTATCGCTTTAGTCATCATTTGCAGAGCAAATTGTAAATTGTGTTGATCAAGTTGTCCATCTTGTGGCAGTGAATACACAATCTAACATAGCACACAGTGAGGGTAAAATACAATAAATAAAGCATTTTTTGAAGGTAAGGCACTTTGAGGATTCTGTGTTGAAAGGAAAAACATCGTTCATAAAATATCATGTTAATGTGTTGTTTGTGTGACAACATGGATATGTACAAATTAAATTGAATAAAAAAAACCCAGCATCAAAAAAATATATATATATATTGTCCTGTTTGTCACTTCAGTTCAAATTCTTGAACTAGCTGAATTGGAAATTCCGAGCCATTCTAAATTCCGTTCAGAATGGCGCACGTCCATAAAGGATCCATCATTTCAGGATTCTTTTCAGTATTCTCCGTTAGTGGCCCTCATTACTCTGAAAATAGGGGTTTATGTGGCCGTGTGTCCGGTATGCAATGCCAGCCATGTTCTGGTTCCCAAAGTTCTTCTGTGAATAGAACACAGAATTAGTTAATTTCACAGGATACTTGAGTAATGAGGTGAATAATTACTGCCACTACATATGGACAGACTGACAGGTTTAAAGGAGAATTCTGGCGAGTTTTCACATAGATCTCCGTTTCACGAGGTCACAGAGTACTGTCAGTACGAAAACAAAAAACAATCAGTTCTACCTAGCTCAAGTTGCTGCAGCCAACAGCTAGAGCTGCCAGGCAGCTACTACACTCTGGGGGCATGAACATGGGGGCTCATGCCTGGTAGCTCTAGCTGTTGGCTGCAGCAACTCAAGTTATGTGAAATCATATGTTTAATTTTTTTTTCGTTATCTTGAGTCCTTGATATATGTGAAAAATCACCGCAATTCACCTTTAACTGATGTGAATACACATGTTGAGTAAGGTTTTGAAAGAAGCCTTTTGGCTGTCTTTTTTATTGCATTTTTAAGATATGGGAATTGGAGAACCTTTGTGCTCTTAGCTGTAAGATTCAGGTCAGCCTCATTTAAATTTTAAACAACATAAAGAGAAAGCTTACAAAGATAAGACTATTGACAATAAAGACCCAGTGATCAAATGTTAAAATCATTTCCTGGCAAGTAACATGTAATAAGCGCTACTCGCGAGTTGATTGTTGATATCTGAAAATGGCCGCCGGTGGCTGAGGCTGAGTTATTTACCATTCCGTTGCTTTGGTGATCAGGCATGACCAGGGCGCGGGTGCTGCCACTCTCCACTAGCTCCAGGTTGGCCGGTTCCCAGCCCTTGCTGTTGGCGTTTGCTCGTGGGATCTTCGGAACCGTTCGGTTCCTAAAGTCATATTCCACGTAAGGGCTACTCTTAGCAGGAGAGGCGGAGCCTTTCTTTGACTTCCTGTCGCGGTAAAGAACACAAAGTCCTGTCATGAATGTTTCTCATGCATCTCATGGTGTCCAGCCATGACAAATTAGGTTTTAAACCGTCTCCATTTAATGCATATGACTCTCAACGACTCTCATGAATGCTATGTTGTGTGCTGTATTACAGAGTTTCAGACCAAGATACTTTTTAAAACATTTCCATTTCATATAAAATATACAGTATATGCATGTATATTTCATATGTGTATAACAATTATTGTTAATTCACTACTTATTCACTACTTAGCTCTTCTTATCTTACCTGCAACAGATAACAATGAGGACTATCAGGAGAATAAGCAGAAGTCCACCCAACACACAGGACACCACTACCACAGCTAGCATGTAACCTACAAACAAAAAACACTCATTAGTTTTAGACATGCATACTGTACACTGATGCACATGTGAAAGGTGAAAGGTCCCATGGAAGACATGCAAGGTCAATTATAAGGTATATAAAATAACATGCATGTGAATATGCATACAGACACACACCCACACACACAGAAACAGACACACACACACACACATAATGCACATACACACACAATCCTACACACTGTGACATTCAAAGGTTTACAGACGCACTGGAGCTGGGTCTGGTTGGTGTCGACTTACTTTCTTGGCAGTTCACTCCAGAGTAGCCGAAGGAGCAGCTGCAGAACAATAACGCAACAGTACAGAAGTGTTAACACAAGGAACGAGAATATTCAAACGCAACAGTACAGAAGTGTTAACACAAGGAACGAGAATATTCAAACGCAACAGTACAGAAGTGTTAACACAAGGAACGAGAATATTCAAACGCAACAGTACAGAAGTGTTAACACAAGGAACGAGACTATTCAAAAAGAAAAGACACGGCACATCACAATATAGAAGTTTAGCAGTTACTTTGCTAGTTACTAAACTAGCGGAGAGTAAAATCTCAGGTCTCACCTAACACATTCATTGTTTTTGGCCTTAGATCCAGATGGACAGACTGCAGACAGAGATAAAGCAGATTTGTTTTCAGGAGAACCACATAATATGTAAAATCCCCTAAGCATTGACAATATTCTGGATTCTGCTAGTTGCACACCACCAAAAAGGCTTTCTGAACCACTTTTGTTTGTGTGTCTGCTTTGTGTTTAAAATAACAAATGTTTTGCAAGCTACTTTCTGTCAAAGAAAATAATCTGTTCTGCCAAACATTTTATCTCCATTTTACATTACATGACCTAATACAACAACCGTATTAACTTTACATTAAATGCTATGCCACACACACCCACGCAGGAGCGGTCAGTGAAGTTGGTTTTCACGTAGCCCGACTTGCACTCGCAGTTCAGCTTTCCATCTTTTTCGGAGCAGGTGGTGGAGATGGGGTCACAGGCATCAGGTGCAGAGCACAACTTAGTGTCTAGAGAAGAGAAAAAAAAAACAAGAAAAACAAGAATTGCTTTCATGTAGGAACATGGTCTTGTTTAAAGTAGAAGACTTTTAGAAGGTAACTCTTTTCCAAAGTCATCCACTGTGAGACAAATACAGACGATTCATGTATTAGTTCAGCTTCCACATCCCAACATTCCTGATGTTAACACGCAGTAAAGGCCCAGGTACTCTGGTTTGCCATTGTGTATGTACTGTGCTATAGGCCTACAGATAAATTTACCTCACCTTGCCTTACATAAACTACTTTTGGTGACTGTGTATTGAAGTATGCATCAGTGGTGTATTCTTATTTTTGAAATCCAGTGTTTGTGGAATTTTGGGATTAAATTGCTTGGGTTAGTCAAGAGTTTGTCTTTGCCAGATACAGAAGCTACACTACACCCTTTTAAGTGCCTTAAATCTATGTGGGTTATTATTTTAATTTAACAGGGATCATTATCACTTTAAAGTTATACTTGTATTCTTAAAAAAGTAAGAGTCCCTCAATATTTAAGCATTTATAATACCTGAATATTTTGAGACTGCAAACCCGCACCCCCTTTGGTGAACACCACCTACCAGTCAGAGTCGCTCCCGCGAATAAACAGCCAGTACAGCTTGCAGCTATGACGAACGCTTTATTAACAGCTGTAGCAGTGGTAGTGGATGTGGGACTGTAGATATTCTGCACATTAGCAATCACACTGCCCTCCCTGTAAGACCAAAAAGCAGCAGGTTAAGAGACAACTGAATTTCAATAATAACAATAACAAAAAGCCCCGAGAGGCCGTAGGCTACAGTGATTTTAGAACAGCAGAAGGGGTGTTGTCAGGCACGACACGCAACTGATTTGATTCATGTCCTCCAGCTTTGCATCTGTTTTCCTCCATTATGTTCTGTATCATTATCAAGAACAATTAAATCTACATTAAAACTCTTTAACAGTAAACTGATTTGTAATTGTAATTGTAATTTTCTGAAATTTTATAGACCAACTAACTAATCGATTCGAGAAAGTAATCAACAGATTAATCAAATGATGATTGAAACTAGATGTACCGCATAGCGGTACAAAATATGACCGCCGCTCAGTCCTGTACATCCGTTCCGCGATAATAAATCACACTTCAATTTGTCTCCATCTTTTACTCCATCCCCCACTCTTGAAACTTTTGTGTATGCTTGTTTGGCATGCCTGTGTGTGTGTGTGCTTGTCAGTAAAAGCCAACCTAAAGGTTATTCAGCTGCCCGTCCATTCTTGTATAGCAAAGAGGATATTACATTTGGCGACGAGGAAAACGGTGAGCTCAGAAGAAGTTGAAAACAACAGTCAAACAACCTGAGTGAAAATCGCGGAGACTCGGCTAATGTCAGACAACGAAGAAGCTAACGCTAACCGAAACGTGGCGATGGCTATGATGATGGTAGGAACACTCACGGCTTTTGACAATAACGCCCAAACTTGGGAGGAATACGTGGAAGTATTGGACCATTTTTTCATTGTAAATGGGATTGCAGATGAAGGGAGGAAGCGGGCAATATTGTTAAGTTCGTACATACAGTTTGATAAGAAGCTTGTTAAGCCCAGTAAAACCGGGTGCTAAATCATATGCCGAATTGACGGCACTGCTTCAGTCACATTATAACCCGAAGCCCAGCGAGATTGTTCAACGATTTAAATTGTATTCGAGGACTAGAGCAGCAAATGAAAATGTGACTGAATATGTGGCAGTGTGTTACGTGAGCTCGCTCAACATTGCAACTATGGAGATAAGTTGACGGAGATGCTACGCGACATGCTTGTTTGGGGCATAGCAGATGATCGCATGCAGCGGAGATTGCTGGCAGAGCCTGAGTTGACGTTCGAGAAAGCCTTGAAAATCGCGCAAGCCATGGAGACTGCAAATAAGGATGTGTGGGACCTGCAGCTTCGGCCGAAAGCGCTGGACAGTACAGTGAGTAAAACTGCATCGCAAGGGGCCGTATACAAGGTGAAGGCAACAACTAAGGGCCAAGAAAAAACAACTTTGTTAACATGTTATAGGTGTGGGGGTGAGCATATGGCAAGAGACTGTCGCTTTCTTAATGAAAAGTGCCATGGCTGTGGTAAAATCGGACATGTGAAAAGAATGTGCAGATCTTCGTCTCTAGACCAGCAGCAGCTTAAGGGGAGAGAGAAGCGCAAGTAAAAGAGTTTCAGAAATGATAGAAAGCAGTCTGCCCATCACATAAGGCAATCTTCCGAGGAGGTGTCAAGTGATGAAGAGGTATATAGTATAAGTATATATACTCTTTTGATCCTGTGAGGGAAATTTGGTCTCTGCATTTATTCCAATCCGTGAATTAGTAAACACACACAGCACACAGTGAGGTGAATCACACACTAATCCCTGCGCAGTGAGCTGCCTGCATCAACAGCGGCGCTTGGGGAGCAGTGAGGGGTTAGGTGCCTTGCTCAAGGGCACTTCAGCTGTGCCTACTGGTCGGGATTCGAACCGGCAACCCTCCGGTTACAGGTCCGAAGTGCTAAGTCCAACATAATGAAAATAGACCCCATTACCACCCAGCTTAACATAAATGACAACATTGTTGAATTCAAAGTGGATACTGGCTGCAGTGTGACAATTGTGTCAAAGACTGAATATGGCAAGTTATGGACATCAGGGCGCACACAAGAACTGCAGGATTGCTCAATGACTCTGAAAACATATACAGGTGAAAAAGTACCTACACTGGGAGCAACGGAAGTCACCGTAAAGTACAAAGACCAAGCCAAACAGCTACCAGTAGTGGTCGTAGCAGGCACAGGGCCCAACGAGCTGGGAATGAACTGTGTGTTTGTGAATAAAATAGAGCAGCCACAACTGACATTACAGGATGTGCTAAGACAACATGAGGACGTTTTCAAGGAGGAACTGGGAACCTGGGTAGGCCCACCAGCAAAAATATATATCAACAAAGGCGTTGCTCCAAAATACTATAAACCTAGGCCAGTCCCCTATGCCATGAGAAAAAAGGTGGAGAGTTAGAGAGACTCACAAAACAAGGAATTATTGAACCAGTGAAATTCTCGGTGTGGGCAGCACCGATTGTGCCGGTGTTAAAGCCTGATAATTCGGTGCGCATCTGTGGAGACTACAAAGTCACCGTCAACCTGGTGTCGAACTTGAGCAGTATCCAATACCGAAATTGGAGGACTTGTTTGAGAAACTGGCAGGTGGGGAAAAGTTCAGTAATCTGGACATGAGCTATGCGTATCATCAGGTGACACTTGATGAAGCATCCAAGCCGTATGTCACTATAAACACACACTTAGGTCTGTTCCAGGTGAATCGTCTTCCATTTGGGGTCTCCTCCAGCCCCGCAATTTTCCAGAGAATGATGGAGAATCTGCTGGCGGGCATTCAAAATGTGGCTGTTTATCTGGACGACATTTTGCTAACGGGCCGGAGCGACCAAGATCACCTGACAACACTGAACCAGGTGTTGACTCGGCTCCAGGAAGCGGGCCTTCGCCTAAAACGCAACAAATGTGCGATCTTGGAACAGGAAGCAGAGTTCCTAGGACATAAGGTGGACGCCTCTGGACTACATCCTCTACCACACAAGGTCAGTGCCATACAGAAAGCACCTGCACCAACAAATTTAACAGAATTGAGAGCATACTTAGGCCTGCTCAACTACTACAACAGGTTCCTGCCAAACCTGTCAACATTGTTATCGCCCTTACATGAACTGTTACGAAAAGAAACCAAATGGAAATGGGAGGCGGAACAAGAGAGAGCTTTTGAGGAGTCTAAGCGACTCATGCAGTCAACTGATGTGTTAGTGCACTATGACAGCAACAAGGATCTGATCCTGTCCTGCGACACGTCTCCGTACGGAGTGGGTGCAGTGTTGTCACATCGATGGCCAGATGGACAGGAGAGACCCATCAGCTTCATGTCACGGACATTGACGTCGGCTGAATCAAACTACTCACAACTGGACAAGGAAGGTCTGGCGGTGATGTTTGGCATTCAGCGCTTTCATAAATATATATATGGAAGGAAATCTGTAATTTGCACTGACCACAAACCATTACTGTCTCTTTTCAATGAGATGAAAGCAGTGCCTCAAATGGCATCTCCTCGTATTCAGCGTTGGGCAGTTACCTTGACAGCATATGAGTACGAGATTGTCTACAAGCCAGGGAAAGACCATGGCAACGCAGATGCTATGAGCCGACTCCCTCTGCGTCATCAGTCCAACAAGAGGAACGAGTGCTGATGATGGAGAATGTGACCCTCGTCTCAGCAGCGGAAATGAGGAAATGGACAAGCAGAGACCCTGTGTTGTCCAGAGTGACTGAGTACGTCCAGCATAGTTGGCCGCCACATGACCCAGACCCAGCTGTTCAGCCGTATGCTGTTAGGAAAACAGAGTTAAGTGTGCATGATGAGTGCGTATTGTGGGGCTCGCGTGCTGTAGTGCCACTGCCAGGACGGGACGCCTTGTTACAGCAGCTACATCACGGTCACATTGGCATCACAAGAATGAAAGCTTTGGGGCGAAGCTACTTCTGGTGGCCAAAGTTAGATGCAGACATTAAAGCTATAGTAAAAAGATGTGTCAAATGCCAAGAACAACGTAACTCGCCACCCCCGGCACCCCTTTACCCATGGGAGTGGCCAAGCAAACCGTGGCAAAGGCTACACATTGATTATGCAGGGCCTTTTATGGGACACATGTTTTTTATCCTAATGGACGCACATTCAAAATGGATGGATGCTTACTCATTAACAGCCTCGACTTCAGCCATCACTATTGAATGTCTACGGAAGAGCTTTAGCAATCAGGGACTGCCAGAAACAATTGTGTCCGATAATGGCTCATGTTTTGTGAGTGCAGAATTTAAAGAATTCATGAAGAAAAACGGTATCGAGCACATCACCTCTGCCCCCTATCATGCTTCATCAAATGGCTGTGCGGAGCGCGCAGTCCAGACAATCAAGTCAATGATGAAGAAGGCAGGTGACGGGAACCTCAACACTAAGGTGTCAAGAGTGCTGTTTAGCTATCGCATCACGCCACAATCCACCACCGGGCTGTCACCTGCTGAAATGTTACAAGGTAGGAGGTTAAGATCAACCCTAGACCAAATTCATCCAGACCGCCGAAAAAGGGTCGAACGAAAACAAAGCATCCAGAAGAAACATCATGACAAGCAGTTTTCAGAGAGGAGCTTCCAGGAGGGAGACACAGTGATCACAAAAAACTTCAGTCATGGACCTAAGTGGATTCCCGGGGTCATAACCAAAATCACAGGTCCTGTCTCCTATAAGGTCATGCTGGGAGATGGCAGCATTGTGCGCAGACATGTTGACCAGATACTGGCCAGATCTGAGGACAAGGACTGGATTGAACCAAAGATCATGGAAACCCTGGGACAGGGGACCTCAGCGGCTGCTGCAGTGTCCGAGCATTCCATTCCTGCAGGAAACAGCTGTGTTCTAGAGGGAAGCATGCAGGACTGTACAGAACCTGCTCCCGACAATTCAAGGTCATCCCTGCCTGACCGCCCACCTCCAGGCATGCCAGTACAGTCACAACAGCAACTGGCCACACCTGCACGACGGTCGCAAAGAAGTGTGGCCAAGCCAAGTTATTTGAAGGATTTTGAGTGTTGAATGAATTGTAAAAAAAAAAAAAAAAGTGATGGTGTTCACTGGAAGAAGCATAAAACTTAAGGGGGAAGGAATGTAGTAGTTGGGAATGTTTATCTCGGTTCTGTCACTAGGTGGCGGCATAGGGTTGTAAGTACCATGTAATAGGTAGCACTGGGTAGTATAGCGTGGTAGTAGGCCAGTGAAGGTTGGTTATGCTTATTGTACGGCAATTACTAATGTTCAGTAAAAGCCAATCTAAAGGTTATTCAGCTGCCCGTCCATTCTTGTATAGCAAAGAGGATATTACAGAAACCAATGGCTTTCGCCTTACAGTATGAAGCGGACTTAAACTGCCATATCGTGGCGAAAAGTTGTAATAAAATTCACGCAGCTCCATGAGTCAAGGAAAGCGCGAATGAAGTAGACACTTCTAAATGGGACCCACTACACAGTAGCTTAAAGTGTGTTGCTAAAGCAGCCATAATGAAATGAAGGTGTCATTGTTTGGATACTTCATACACACATGCTTTTTAATCTCACAGACTACAACTACCAAGCTGGAATCAAAGCACATCAATTCCCCTCTCACACCCTGCACGCACTTAAAACAAATAAACAGGCGTCTCAGTCTCACGCATGTATAGGCAAAACTGTATCAGACCGGTGTAACGTTGGTAAATCTTCCATTGCACAGAATGATTTTTGTAGCACGTGCAACAAATGACAGTCGAAAGATACAATTACAGTGCTGCTATCAATTTGCTTGGTATAACCGCATTTATAGTTTTCTACAAATGCAATCAATCAAATTGGCCTCCATCACTCAACCAACGCTAACGGTAACATTATTGTACCTAGGTCCTTATTGATATTATAAGATTAACGTACCTGCAGTAAAAACCCAAGCATGTCCGATAAACATTCTCAGATTTATTTAGGCTTCAAGAAGAAATGGGAATTACATTTCATGTGAACATCGTCCTATCCTTATTAGACGTTCTCTGCGGTAAACTACAGTCCTTGTAGGAAGCGTCCATTGTTTTTCCAACCCACTTTTAACTTCCAACAAAATTACGTCTCACTGCAACAATGCGCCATCTAGTGGACAAACGACTACGTATCGCCAATACTGGAAATGCAGCCATGATGATGATGATGATGATGAATATTTGGCTTTCTTTTAATCCTTCTGAATTTGTAATTATGTATCGGCCGTTCTAATACTGATAGTATGTGCGTGCCTAAATTTTTTTAGACCCCCCCATGGATGAAATTCTACGAAACTTGGCATATCCCCAGAGAATGCCAGGTCAATCATACACATAAAATTTGGTGCAGTTCTGAACATCTTAACTGAAGATAGGGGCGATTAAAGCAGAATGATATTGCATTTTCATTTTTACCGGGGGGGGGGGGGGGGGGGGTGCAAATCACAAATGAGTGATTATGGGATTATGGGCCAGGTTGATGTGGGCCCTTGAGACCAACATACCATAAAAGATTCTTCATCCTCAGTGCCACGGTTCAGGTAGTTATTTAGGAAAAACTGCTTTTTTTGCGGTTCGGGGGGCCCAGTACGGGGGGGGGGGAGTGGCCACTGGGGACGAAACGATTTTTTTCCGTAAAAGTCTAGTGGGGCTACATACCCACCAAATTTCATGTGCACCGGTGTTTCGGTGTCCCGGGTATCGTTGACCAAAAATTCAGGAAGTAGATGACGGGGGGGAAAAAAAAAAAAAACTTTGACAATCATTATATGACCGCTTCGCTAGCGGCGGTCATAATAACTGTTAGTTGCAGGTCTACTTTGGTGCCATTTCAGTTTCAGCCAAAGATTCGCACGTAGCGCTCTAGAATCTTTGGTTTCAACCATTCTCTACCTCAGTGACCACACTGCCTTCTGTGTAAGGTCCAAAAGGCATCAAGTTAAGACAAACACCTACAGTAGATGACTTGAAGACCTTTGACCTGCGTATTTTTTGTTCTTGTCTGTATGTAACTGAGATGCACTATCAATTCACCAATTCACATTCAATTCACCAAATCAATTTGTTTAGGCGTGTAGCTGACGTTTTTATCCAGACGTGCAGTACAAACACCCTGACTGTACTGGCTCTTCATAACAATGCACTGATAATATAATGTCTTACCTCAAAAACATGACATTGTAAAATACAGGCTAATTTGATCACCAATGTGCTTGACTGACTGATGTGTTTATTGTGTGTTGGCTCTTGCTCATGTCTGTCATTTCATAGATATTTTGAGAGCAGCAATGTTAAATGTAAATGTAAATGAGGTTTCTAGGCCAAGCATACTGGCTTATACAAGGAATTTGGTCTCTGAATTTATTCCATCCGTGAATTAGTGAATGCACAGTGAGGTGAAGCACACACTAAAACAGAGCAGTGAGCTGCCTTGCTACAGCGGCGCTCGGGGAGCAGTAAGGGGTTAAGTGCCTTGCTCAAGGGCACTTTAGCCATTCCTACTGGTCGGGGTTCAAACCGGCAACCCTTCAGTTACAAGGCCGAAGCCCTAACCAGTAGGCCACGGCTGCCCACAATGTTGAACAATTACTCCATGAGGATTAATAATAGCAACACATGTATATCAACTCAGTCAATTTATTGAACTGATTCTAACTGATAATAAATGATCATTAATAAATTAGATGGCCCACCTGAGGCTGAAAACAATGGAGGTGATGTATCCCTCTGTATTATTGTTAAGCGTTGACTGGAGCTATGATTTTAAAGACAGATGAGGTTTAGTGACAGAGGGACCACATATAGGGCATAGGTCATACATGCATTATGTGATTTTTCTGTTTACTCCAACCAATACAAATGTTTAATCCATCATGCCATGGCCTTTGCCTTTATATTTCACCACAATTAATACCTTTCAGGGAAATATTTTAAAAATACATCAAAAGCACAGGTGTTGCTATCTTTATATTCTGAAAAATCTGAGAGACGTTTTCTAGAGGTTATAAATTATTCTTTTACATATCCAATACAGTTAGACTTACCTCAGCCACTATCTCATCAGAAGTCTTTTTGAATTCTTCAGAAGTCTTGTCTGCCATGGCTTGGGTAAAGTTTCGAAATACCCGTATCTCAGCAGGAAAGACATTTGCTGCAATAAGTGCAATTAAGGAGACAATTTTATTATTTTCATTTCTGAAAATGAACCAAAAATGTCTCAGTCTAATGATCATATAAAACATAATATTAATACTTGGTCTTAATTGCTACAGCAAATACTCTTTTATTGCAAATAGCCAAGAATTTTCTTGGCAAGGTTTGTTTGTACAATATTACATTAACTGACATTTAGCTGACTCTCTTATCCAGAGCGAATTACAGTGAAATAAGTACGGTGGAAAAGGTAGTTGCTTCCTCTGGGGCAACCCCGGGCTAAATGCCATGCTCGGGGGGCACAGTGTTGGCAGCCCCTGGGATTGAACCCATGACCTTCAGGTGTTCCATGTAAACGCCCAGATCTCTAACCACTGGACAACCACCTCCTTATGTTACCTGTACACAACACCAGCTTACCTTCTTTGCAGACATTGTCCTGTAGCACCAGTCCAGTGAAACACACACACGTATAGTTGTCAAACCGTGGCTCACACCGACTTCTCACTGGGCACGGGTTTGACATGCAGGGATCTATGACGGGACAGAGCAAACAAATTATCTTTCAAAAATAATGAAAAGCTGATGTCAAGGAAGGACTAATGCTTTCATTTTTAATCAGCAATGCTATGTGTAGGTAGAACCAGTGTAAAGGGAATATGCATATCTGTGAAGTACATCAGCATACCAGGACGTGCAGTGACGGTAGGTGGGGTTGAGGCATCAGGAGTTGAGGTTTCAGCTGTGTTAGGGCTGTTAGGAGAGACTGTGACTGGAGTTGTAGTTCCTTCAACTGGAGTGGGGCTTGTAGTATCGGGTGCAGGCGAACTGGGACTTGTAACTTCGGGTGCAGGCGAACTGGGACTTGTAACTTCGGGGGCTGGCGAACTGGGACTTGTAGTATCGGGTGCAGGCGAACTGGGACTTGTAACTTCGGGTGCAGGCGAACTGGGACTTGTAACTTCGGGGGCTGGCGAACTGGGGCTTGTAGTATCGGGTGCAGGCGAACTGGGACTTGTAGTATCGGGTGCAGGCGAACTGGGACTTGTAGTATCGGGTGCAGGCGAACTGGGACTTGTAGTATCGGGTGCAGGCGAACTGGGACTTGTAGTATCGGGTGCAGGCGAACTGGGACTTGTAACTTCGGGGGCTGGCGAACTGGGGCTTGTAGTATCGGGTGCAGGCGAACTGGGACTTGTAACTTCGGGTGCAGGCGAACTGGGACTTGTAACTTCGGGTGCAGGCGAACTGGGACTTGTAACTTCGGGGGCTGGCGAACTGGGGCTTGTAGTATCGGGTGCAGGCGAACTGGGACTTGTAGTATCGGGTGCAGGCGAACTGGGACTTGTAGTATCGGGTGCAGGCGAACTGGGACTTGTAGCTTCGGGGGCAGGTGAACTGGGACTTGTAGCTTCGGGGGCTGGCGAACTGGGACTGGTAGCTTCGGGGGCAGGCGAACTGGGGCTTGTAGCTTCGGGGGCAGGCGAACTGGGACTTGTAGCTTCGGGGGGTGGCGAACTGGAACTCATAGAATCTGAAGTACTGCCATCTGGACTGACTTGAGTTGTAGAACTGTCAGCAACTGAAATATTTCAGTGGAGAAGAAATGAGAAGTGAATTACTTGCTTTGTGTAATAACTTTAAAGCTTGGGTTTTAGGTTGGTTTGAACTTGATAGAATCATCTATCATATATCACATATACAAGAATGCTTTTCAACCGGTCTCAAAAACCAGGCAACCGGTCTCAAAAACTCACATTAGCTTGTTTCATGCTACTTAACAGAAATATATCCTATATAACATTTTAAATGTTTTAGGTTATATAACGTTTTAAAACTGTTTTTTTATAGATGTGGTAAGGTTTCAAGTGTGAGAACTTCAGGGGAGCTTCATTCCATTGTTTTTTTTTTTTCTATTAGGCCTTACATTTTCTAGACCCATTTTCTCTCTCTCTGAACACTTTGAGATGAACGGCAGCAGTTTCTGTTGATGTTTGTTTAATAGGACTAGACTTATATATCTCTTCTCATCTCACTGGCAGCTGCTGATTCTCCCAAAGGAGCGAGGGGTTGTGATAAGAGAGGACAAGGTACACAGGTGCAGGAGTGGCAAGGCACAGAAGCCCTCTCTCTTTCTCTAGGCTTCAATCTTATGCTTGTTTAAACAAAAAAATATGAACATTTTCTTAACATTTTTAGTTCTTTAATTATTAAAAAAAACTATGAAATATACTAAAAGTGTCCCCCCCCCCCCCCCCCCGCCCCCGCCCCTTTCTTTCAAGCACACACTTCTCCAAAGTATTGTTTTAAGGCTGACTTCTTATAAATTATTAATTTACATTGTGTAAATTGCTTTTTTTTTTGTTGAGATCCGGGTGTACTTTAAGTCCTGCTCAAACACAGTCCCGGATGTATGTGTGTGTGTGTGTGTGTGTGTGTGTGTGTGTGTGTGTGTGTGTGTGTGTGTGTGTGTGTGTGTGTGTGTGTGTGTGTGTGTGACAGAGAGAGAGAGAGAATGTGTGCCAGGAAGGGAAGGGGTGTAATCTAAAGAGGAATAAAACATTCAGCTTAATGAAACCCAGACATGGTCATACGCATATGGTCCAAGTGTTGTACTTCAGCTACATGTGTCTGGCTGTGGGTTCTATGCTGTAGTACAGCAGCAATGCATGGCCATGACATTAAATATAAAGAGTTCAACTAAATTCGATGAAGGCCCCATACAGTTTGTAAACACCACAAGAGGAAATAATCCAGTCAAGACACAACAGTCTTGCTACAACAATAATCCAAGTACAGCATATTTGGCCTTATAAACCCCTACTACGTTTGACCTCATTTGGCACTGCCTATTCACAGAGAGGCCATTTCAACCAATAGACTAGCGGACAGGGTTGGGGTCAGACCACAGAATAGCTTTCCCTGGGGTTACCTATACAAAGCCAGAGAGCTCAGCCCAGGAATGACACAATGAAAGATTCCCATGGGTAGAAACAAGAGACGCACATGCTCCTGGGAGAGAAACCAGTCTCTCCTAACCTCACTTGGTTTGGGTTTCTCAGACAAGGTCTGCATAGCATATACCCGGGAAAACATAGGAAATCACTGCTGTCAGTGAAACCAGAAGAGGATACAAACTCTAGAGGAAACAAGCTCTTCCAAAACATGTGAAAATTGTGACACATGCTCCGTTTTGAGTGGAGTGGAGTGAAGCAAAGACATTTGTAAGATGCATGTGTAGGCCTAGTGGGGAACATTGCAGTATCATAGTAGGCCTAGTGGGGAACATTGCAGTATTATAGTAGGCCTACTGGGGAACATTGCAGTATCATAGTAGTGTGTAACAAATATTGGTGACTTGTTACTTTTCTTGCTGATCTGTGGAAGGGGGAAGTTGTTAAAATTCCTGTGCCAAGATATGATTTGGGCAATCTAGTCCTTTGTACCTTTGGACCATGTACCATACAATAAAAGTAGTTTGCCTGTTATTTTCACTGTTAATTTGGAAAAATGGGTGTAATAAAAAAAAGCTAAAAATGTATCACTAACTGAGGTTTTATTAATTCACCTGCGTCACAATCAAGAGAACTCTCTCCAATCAAGAAACACTCTCCAAAGCCTCTCCAAAACAAAAAAGACAACACAAAGGCAAGTACAGGACAGTTATTCTGACTCAAGCGAGTCAAAGATTAATCTTTGCCACTAACAGGTTGGATGACGTCCATATCATACTGATAACCCCTCCTCCTCATTTACTCTCCGTGTATGCGCCTTCTCCTTAATTCACTCCCCTCCTCCCTTTTTTCCTCTCTTCTATTTCCTCACTCTCTCGCTCCCTCTGTCGATGATGTCTTTGCTGACAGTCTGTCTCGATGTGAGCTTGTTACCTGCCTCTGTCTCCCTCTTTAGCCAGCTTTGTCTTGCCACTCGCTGCTGATCTCCAACCTCTTAGTGCGTCGTGAGTCGTGACTGAGCAGCACCCCGCAGGTGGAGAGAGTGGAGAGGCCAGACAAAAGCAAACACTCACCGCACAAAGAGAAGCCGAACAAAAACACGAAGCTTCAAAAGCTACTAGGCTGGAAAACCCAATGAAATCCCTCTTCTCTATTCTTACCACACACACACACACACACAGGTGCACACACACACATATGCACACACACACACACACACACACACACACAGATACATACATAATCAAGTGCGCACACACACACACACAATCCCTGGTAAAATAAAGACCATCTTGCTTGATGCTTGACTAACACAAGTACGCAAGTCTGCCAGGTGGACTAAGAGTGATAAAGAGAGGTTTTAGATACACTGGGGAAAGGAGGAGAAGGAACAGTGTGTGTGCTGGTTACTATCACAGTCACCATAAAAGCTGTGCCGGATAAGGTGTGTCGACACCGATGACCCGACTCCATGATATATACCATGGGTACTCCTGGAACAAATCAATGCTGGGTGTAACTAGTGTTCGAGAGGTTGGTAGTGTCTTGGGTGGGGACTGGTTCAAAGGTGTTTCAGATAGTACCTTCGCCCCCTATCTAGATTATCGGTATCTGCTCAGTGAAAACTCTTTACCTATCAAGATCGTCCATGTCCTCCACCCTTAAAGGAGAATTCCGGTTGTTTTCCACATAGATCTGTCTTTCTCAAGGTCACCGAGTACTGTCGGTACGAAAAAAAAAAAAAAAAAAGGAAAACAATCGGTTCTACCAAGCTCGAGTTGCTGCAGCCAACAGCTAGAGCTGCCAGGCAGCTACAGTGCTCTACACTCTGGGGGCATGTTCATGTGCCCTCATGTTTATGCGCTCGATGGTGTTTTATGCCCCCAACGTCGTCTTCCAGGCAGCGCTGCCACCAAGACAACGTTGGGGGCATAAATCTTATCTTATAAAATAAATAAGAAACTGTTCATGCCCCCAGAGTGTAGCACTGTATCATCATCATCTTCCGTTTTTCTTCAACCTACCTCTTTCACTACCTTTGCATGTAAACAGTGAAAACCTGACCTCCAATGATCTCACTAACTTAAGTAATCTGGACCACTTGCTCCAACTACCCTATTCACAGCCTGTGCTTGACAGCCATTTATGCTTCGCTAGCCATAACTGCTTCCTCATATAAGAGGACTCCTGGATAGGTTTGAGGGCTGCAGGAAACAGCCAGGATGTAATGAGGTGTAACTGATTGAAAGGTCTTATTGGGTACTGGTAATACTCCTTGGGAGAAAAACAAACATGTCTGCCAGTAAAACTCAGCCAAGAGTGAAATCTAGTCTAGCGCTGACTACCAGCAGAAGGGAAAATATAGCTAATCCTGTCAAGTTTCCCTTTAACACCAAGCTAGAGCAAAGGGTTATGAAGTTAATAAGCGCTCAGCTTGACCAGGACATAATGTGTGTGTGTGTGCCATCAGACAATAACTCCATTAACCGCAATTCAAATGCTACACCATTGGTACACCAATAGTTCATCCATTTATTTACTTATTTGCCATATTCTCTTGTGAACCTCCTTGTACTGCTGTAACAAATCAAACAAAAGTCTCTCCATCCGGAAAGACTGTACACACAGTACACACTGAGTTTCACTGTGTGTCGCTGCAGATAATCGCATCGGCTCCCCACCCTCGAAGCTCAACCCCACCCATCCTCCCTTTCCAAGCACTTAGTGTCCGATATCAAAAGTGACAGATTAGACTACCAGGAAAAGACTCCTGCTTCCTGTCTGCAGCCCAAACTTTTTTAGAGGTTGTAAATAAAAATTAGGAAAACAATAGATTAAACAAATGTGAGGAGGATATCATCGCAATGGCCCAGAAAACTACACAGAACTCCCTCACGATCATCACCACCTGTTCTCCATCTTCCGAGCTGTTGCCCAGCTGCAGTCACACACACACACTCTCTCACACACACACACACACACACACACACACACACACACACACACACACACACACACACACACATCCCCTTGTGCTCCTTCACCTTGATGGTCCCTTTGTGCTGCTTCTCTGAAAAAACACTGAATATATGTGTGTGTGAGAGAGACAGAGAAAGCGAGATGAAGGGAGAGAAAGAGAGAGGCATAAAGGGAAAGAGAATAAACAAGATGGAGTGGAGAGAGAGAAAGAGGGAGAGAATGACAATCAGGCATAGAGAAAGAAAGAGGCAGAGAGAGAAAAAGGCAAGAGAGAAAAAGAGAGAGGGGGAAAGAGAGGGAGAGCTGGTGAGGGCTCGTATGTCCATGCACAGAGGGCAACCTCAATCCCAGCACCACACAATGGATCCGATTTAGAATGCCACAGCAAGGCTCCTGTTGTTCTCCTCCTGGTAACAACTGATATGGGAAATACAGTCACTAAAACACACTTCTCTTGAGGTATCAAAACAACCAGTACAGAGTGTGGAGGGATTCACTTTTTTGGTAAAAGATATCAGATGCATTTCTTTCATGAGGGTAACCGTGTGAGTTTTCGCCCTAAGGTTTTCCCTCAAGTGCACTCTATGGTAACCAATCTGTGTGTGTGTGTGTGTGTGTGTGTTGGGAGGGGGGGTATGTCTTGGGGGGACATACAGGGGGGGATGTCTTCCTTACCCCCTAACCAGGCTAGTCACTATCACCATTATCAGATATATTGATCCAAGAAAGCATGGGCAAACACCTGAGCAGTGAAGCTTTGTCTTTTAGAACGCACACACACACACATACACACTCTTTCTCTTTCTCTCTTGCTGAGTCACAGGGGGTCCTGGGACATACTGGGACATACTCGAATAAAGGTTCGGTCACCACACTTCTGGGTTACCGTGGAAACATCTGCTTACTCAGGAGGGGATTAGGACACATTCCTGGAATAGCATGCGGCCCATCAAGCGGTGCTGTTCTGAAAAGTTCTGGTCACTCCACTCCTGGGACACAGACTTAAAGATAACCATTCTGAAGGAAACACAAAAAACGTATTGACTAAAGTACACAGGCCTTGGCTGGCTTGGCTTATCTGCAGTTTCAGAGCCTAGACATGAGATTCTGACCACAACTGCTCCAAAACAGGGGCAGCAACCCCCCCCTACCCACACACACACACACAAACAGACACACAGACACGAATCTAACAGTGACCTGTCACAGGTGCGCTAGTTCTCACCATCCTGCAGTGCCCCTTCAGAGTCAACCGCAAGTTACATTCACACCACAGTACTGAATTTGTTTTCGACATTAACTGGATTTCATGAACAAAGGCAAAATATACAGAAAAGCCATTCATCTTAGCTTGTATTATCCTAGAGAACCCATAGCATGGGCTACTCAATAGGCAGTGAAGCTATGCTATACTAGGCATACCGACCATCCACTCCATCAAGACACCTGGAATGCAACTCAAGGCTATAGGTGACCCTTTATGACCCTATACTTTCTAAATGAGGCCCAAGACCACTTTAAAACAAACTAGGGCCAATTCATCACTGAATCCAACAACGGAAGAGATCAGACTGCTCCAGTTCTGCTCCAACAGCTAAGCAAGAGGGGTGAAAAATTAACTCCCACGTTAACCCGAGAGGTCAGGTAAGCAGCTAAACCTGTCCCGCGCTTAACATATAACCGCGACCCTGACAAAGCGCCAAACACAGATCAAATAGCTCAATATTTCAACATGATGAAAAAGAGACGTTAGGATTGATGATATTCCGTTTCTTGTTCAAAGCGGTCTCTTTAGTTTGCCACTGGATTTTTCCACTGGAAGGATATGCGGCTCTGACCATAAAAATGTCCGGGATCACATGGTGTCTCTTTATTGTAGCCGTCTTCATTAAGCATCTTTTTCCAATTAAGATACGAGGCTTTTAGTTTTGGTGAATTAATTACTAATTCGGCCACTAGACAGCCTTTTAAACAGTAGCCTAGAGAATGATTTCAAACAGACGTTCGCAATTAAACTATTTGGCTATTAAGTTAATTTAATCATAGTTTAGTATACTGTTACTAATAGAAGTAGTAAGAAATATAAGCCTAACTGCAGACCACCATAACCATTAGGTTACATAATCTACCCAAACTTAAAATGACCGAAGTCAGAGGCTGAAATGAGCTTACCTTGTGAATGCACCCCTGACGCAACCAACCAGCACACCATCAGAACTTTTGCCAACGTCTTCATTGTTAATTAATTTATAACACAAGCGAGACTAAATAAAAACAGTAAAGATCTGTGTTAGTGTGCCCTTCTTGCAATAACGGGCGACCTGTAGTAATAGGATCCACAAGACGCTTGAAGTGAGGGTATCGGGCGAAGTCTTCGGAGAGTGGTCTTTATAGCTTTGGAAAACCCAAAAGATAAGTTACTAGCCACACCTCCTGCAATACAAGTGAGTTGTAAACGTCCACCCTGCTAATGATTCAGCATCCTCCCAGCCGTTTCACGTAGCCAAGTGTTGGATGTTGAAACAACGTTTATTGGAGCATCCTTTGTTGACTGTAGTTCTGAGTGAAATATTATGACTTATTTTCTGCACTGGTTTATTGTCCTCCTTTGATCTAAGCGGGCTGAATGTTTTTCAAATCTAAGGTTAGGCTATGGGGAAAACAAGATGCCAGTGCAGTCTGACTTGACTTGAAAATATAGGCTACACATCTGCAATTTCCTCACTCCTACACTGCAGGTAGACCCTAAGGAGACACAGTGACAGAAAAAAGATGTAAATTGAATCAAAGTTTGTCATCTCATTTTTTTTAAAGGTACAGCTTACTTGACTGCTTTTTGGTTGAGAAGGTTCCCTCAAACAACTTGACAAATTCATGTAAAATTCAATATTTCAGCAGGGTCTGTATTAAACACCATTGCACATTTATTAGTTTTTTTTTTTTAACAATTTTTATTCTTAATCAGTAGGTCATTTATTCTTGGTAAATCCTTAATACGCAACCAGTTGATCTTGATCTAAGGTTACTGGTATATATGGATCAAAATAGAGGGTTTATATGCTCCTAATATTTGACTTACAGTGACTAATAATGATGGCAATGAATAATTATTAAAACATATTAAGACAATGTATTAGAAGTATGTACTATTTTGATCCATACTATGTATTGATAGCCTTAGATTAAGACCAACATGTTTATTCAGGATTTACCAAGAATAATTCAGGTCTTGAGTGAGAATAAGACCTAATAAATGTGTAATGACGACAGACCTTATTGAGCACTGATACTTACACAATGGCTGACATGTGTTCGCTAAAATAAAGTGTAGTGTGCAATTAATAAAGTGGCAATGGCAATGAGTTAGATGTAGACTACCTGGATGGATTAACACTTTAGAGAGAAATAAAATCCTTCAGGATAAATAAAGTAACTTTAAATAACTAAGTAATCATTCTATGGAAAATTTGATTGTAATGGGATGTTAGCCTGCATTCGGATGTTGTTGTGATATGGGTGGTTTGGCTAATATGCCCATAAATTCTATCCATCACCCATTCTGTGTGTCATCACTGATGTCACACTGCCAGATTTATGCCTTTATAGCATGTTACGCCACACAGCTGTGTGTTTCTATAGGGACAGGCGATATCAGGACCAACAAAACAGAGACTCCCATGGAATTTGTGGTTACCTATCCCTTTCCAATCAACTGTCCGGAAGAGGATAAAACATTGGGTACTTTAACAAGACAGTTTGCATCAACTCTGAGATTTGTTTCATTTCATCAGACAAAAAATATATTTTTTGAGAATGTGGAAAGGAACGGGTGCTACTTTAAAATTCAGAAACACAGTTAAGCCAGTCTGACTTTAAATGGTTATACTGCAGAACACCACAGACACCTGGGTTCTTTTTAACAAAACAGATACATACTCAGATATTCATACTCAGAATCGTCATTATTCAAATTAATTTACACAAATGTGTATGCTACTTTAAAAATAGACTACAAACACACACACACACATTATGAATAAAAGTGCTGCTGATTTTGTTCTTTGCATAGGAGAGAGTTTGGGTACATGTTATTTACTGACATTTGATACAAAGATATATCAGAACAGGAGGGTATGCGTTTGAGTATGATACTTATTCTCAGTTATTTGCCAAGAGTTGACACTAAAGCATATAGGCCTTCTTGGAATACCATTAGGTAGCACCTAACTAAGAAATGAACCAGTTACTGAATTACTGAAAGGGAACCCCGACTATTGTCATACGGGTTGTATGGCTTCATACTCTCCTTTGTCCTCTCCTACTAAAATACACTGTTAGAAACATGTTAAATATTTTCATTATTTTGTACAAATTTAATACATAATGATGAGCTATGAAAGCTGCCATTAGACTTTACACACCAGAGTTATAAGTATAGTCTGCCATTTTAATCCAACACACTTTTTGTCAGATTCAGTGTACTGTTCTTCGTGGACCCTAAATTGTCCTTTCAGGGTGTGCTTTAAACCGATATCCCAGCATACTACCTCTTAAGAAGGCTTTCTAATGACTGCTTTCTGATGACTGGGCGGTGGTAGTGTAGTGGTTAAGGAGCTGGCAGTAGTCTGAAAAGGATGCAGTAGCCGGACAAGTTGTGGGTTAATTCCCAGCAGTAGTGAGAACAGGCACGCTCAACTTCCAATCTTACAGCAATTTCGGGTGCGAGTTATAAAGTGACAAATTAAAGGAACCATATGTAAGAAATGTATTTCAATTAATCATAAAATGGCCCTGATATGTCACTAGACATTAAGAAATCATGTTCATTTCAAATATTTATATCACTGACAACAGTAGTCCGGCCAGGATATTGTCATTTAAAATGTGAAGTTGCAGCCCTCAACTGATGTTGATGTTGTCATGTTGTGTTTTGGCCGGATGCGCCACCCTCCACCTATCTACTAATCACGAAGTCAGTAGTGTTTCGGCATCCAGATCCGGTTGCCAGCTCTGCCAGTCAGGGGGGAGGGGATACACCGCTCTACAGTAATTTGAAAGTGATTGCAGTACCAGTTTTGGCCACAATCTTACATACGGTTCCTTTAAGTAATAAATAAGAGAAATAAGAAAAAACTTATGAGTGCGGTTTTTCTACTTCAATTCCCAGCACCCACCGTTTCACCGTTGGGCACTTAACCCCAAGTTGCTCTGGGGACAATGTAATCCCTTGTAATATAATTGACATGTTAGTCACTTTAAACGTGGATTAAACGTGTCAACTAAATGAGTAAATGTAAATGACTGTGATGTTTATTCACACTGAGCCCAACAGAGCTGGCGTAATGTGGCCCCGGTGCTATTTACAAAAAGCATGCTGCCGATTGATTGATTGATTGATACTTTATTGATCCCCAAGGGGAAATTGCACATTGTTTAATCACCTCAATGGATATAACAAATCTTACATTTGTACATATTTAAATTATATTATATCATATCATAATATACAAAGAGTTCAGGTGCAAAACACTATATAAACGCCACCTCCGTCAAAAATTAGATAATGCTGGTGAGTGAATGCTCTCTACACATAGTATATGTTAAGCAAATAAGCAATAAATAATAAATAATTTTGCTTCCAATACCACTCTCTCCTCTCGGTCTAAAATATTGACTTGTAGGAAAAACCTATCGGAGCCTGATAAAAAATCCTCAGTTAAAAGAAAAGTAGTCAGACGGATTTGGAGGGTTTAGCATCTGAACTCTTCAAACTGATTTAAGTAGATTTAAGGGACTAACAGCATGCTGAATCTTAGTGCATACAGCACAGGGCCTTGATTCATCTCAGGAGTTGCAACAAAGAGATCTAAAATCTCAATACACAATTTAATATTGCAGACCGCAAAGCCAGCTGCTTTCAACTGATCCATTTAGGCTGCAATAGAGGTAAGATTTTTCCAACCGCATCTCTCTCAGTAAGAAAAATGCACTTTGTTCAGGGAAGTAGGCTAATTCCAAGATTGAGCAATGAATCAACAATCCTGAGTGGGTGACTAAAATAGAGTGAGTTTCGTGACCTCACGCTCAAGTCTAAGGACATTATTGACATGAATGGTATGTGTCATTGGACACACCTACAGCCAGTTGGGACCAAATCTACCACATCATATCAAGTAAAGTAATCAATTAAGTCAATGAAAAGGAGAACATTTATGTTCCACAACTCATAGTAATCTCTGAACATATATTAAGATTACAGTAGTGAATAATAATAATCTGCTTTAAAGTGTGTTAGTAAATCTTAGTTGGACACCTCAACTCTATGGTCACAGTGAGGCTTTGCTGATGGCAAGGGTTGATGATGTTGATGTGTTTCATCATCACTGTAATCATCATGGTGATTAGATCAAAGTTACTTCAAATCGTAACTCGTCAAACTGACTGAATTCATGTCCAGGCCATCTGGCTTGTGTCACTGGAAACTTGATCATAGTTTATATTTTATTGGTCCACTGTAACCATTGCTATGATGGTTCATGAATACATGAATAAAACAATTAAAGATTAGACAGGTCCTTCCCTCCATCACTTTTATCGTTGTGGATAAGATGATATAACACAACTGAATCTTTACCTGTTATGTGCATTATAAACTTTTGTCCCCAATGAAACAAATGCATAATATGCACAAACAGACAGACATGAACTTTGGTTTGTGTAGGCACACCCAGTGAACTTGTACAGCATATCAAGGCTTCTTAAAGGTTCTGCAACCTACACTTGTTGGGAAATATTATCTTTTGTTTGCTTGTAACCAAGCTATGTGCTAGGTGTGACGTCCCTGAAGCAACCAAACCTCCTGAGCAATCACCATGGAGATGGGCTTTTATCAGAAATGAGATACCAATGTCACACAAAGTGGGGTGGTCAATATCAGTCCACTTGAGCTTATCTTCTTGAGGAGTGGATCGATGTTGCAATGTTCTAGACATTAGACTTAAACATGAAGGAATGGGGAATGTCATTGTAGGAAGTGACGAAGGTCTATACCAGATGACCCGACCCGTCATTCCAATATGGCATTCACAAACATTCCAAAAGGACAGTTGCTGTGACTATTACGGTACTGGAAATTATGAGGCGAATGCAGACAGTAATCAATGTAATTTAAATGCTTCCTCATTTCTGAAACTGACTCGCAGGCTCATTAATTTATAGCCACACCTTGCAAGATTAAAAACATTGTAGTAACGCCATGATTAAACCCATCACAAATAACAAAAACACGAGTGATATACAAAAAAATGAAATAAACAAACATGCACGCCTTTGCAGGAAGTACCTGCCTGCTAGTCAATAAATAAGTCTAGAATGTAATACAAAGGACCAAAAATTAAACAGCTGCCACCATATGCCATAGACTTATGGTATGAATGTGTTGACAGTCACAGTGAATTGCATCAGAGCATATACTGTAAGAACACTGCCAAATACAATGCCTTTGGCATGTTCCTGCATAAATGGATGATGTTATGGGACATTGCTCAAATGGGTGTACGCTATCTAACTACACTTTCCTGACTGTTTTAACATGAATTTAACCCAAAGGAACATTTTGCAGTCTTTTCTTTGTCTCATCAAAATAAATACTGTAAGCTCTTTTTGAGAGCAACCCGTATTTGGACCTGTAGGCTCTCTCCTAAACTCTTTAGGGGAACTAAGAGACTAAACAATACATCAAGAAGTAAAAAAAAAGCTATTTTACGATCTTAAGTTAAAAGTTAACTGAATAAGAGGATGAGGAGTGAGGAGAAGGGAGAAAAGGGCAACACTAAGCGCTTTCAGACATACGTGTAAGACCGGAGGTTCTGCCGATGTTAAACGGTGGGGCCGTATATCTGAACGACATAACCGGTCATATGGAAGTCCGAATTTAGCCGGTTGTTCTACTACTCCCCCCCCCTAGTATTTCCTCCGTACATTATGTAAATGTGCTGTGTCTGAACGAGGCGTAGAACATGCGTTAAAATTCACACCTAGTGAGAGGGCGCGTTGGTGACGTTTCTTTCGTGCGTCCATGTGGTTATCTGACTTAGTGTTATGATGGAGTGGCATATTGGACCTGGAAAGATGCAGACATCACGGAGCTACTGTCCATGAGGGCATACAACATTTTGATAGAACACATGAAGGGAACGGCATTGACGACAATAACAGGAGTAGGCCTATTTAATAAATTGTTAGCAAACACGGTTTTCTGTTCATTGATACCTCGCTGATATTTGTTGAGCATATATGCCTAGAGAAAATTAAAACGAAGAAAAGCAACTTTGTTCCAAGCTCAAGTTCCAAGGAACTTGAACTTCTGTTATGTAATGCAATCTTCCAAGGAACTTGACCTTCTGTTATGTAATGCAAACTAGACAGCCATTTTTTTTTTAACTAACCCTAAATCTAAGTATATGGAGGACTGAAAAAAAGGATTTTAAACCCAGCAATGATGCTGTGGATATCAACTAGGATCTGTACTGCCCCCTAGTGCATCATGGCAATACTGTCTAACTGTCCATTTGATTGCAAAACCATATCCTCCATTCCCCACAAAAAAGAAATATATATAATAAGTGTTGATGTGATTAACATTCTTAAAACTTGAAACCTCTATTTATGCAACATAACTCTTCACTTGTTTACACAGGGTAGTTACGGTGTTCCTCAAAAGTAGTGAAGAGTATATGTAAACGTAACAAAGCCTCTAGAAATACCTAAATGAGGTGGAGAGGAAAGTCAGGCAAAATGACTGGAAAGACTTATTCAAAGCTAGAGAGAGTTGTCTGTGCTTATTTACTCAGGTCAAGCACTGTGGCAATGTCTTTAGCACTGTTTAACAGAGTTGTACTTACAGGCTGGCTGGTGTTTGCTCACCTGTCCTTTATGACGACTGTCAGCCATAAAATGGGAAAAGCTGTTGGCTTACTGACAGTAGGTGTGTTGTGGTTTTTCCATTACAAACGCCACACCATTGGTAGGTTTTATATTTGCGTGTTGCGTAAACGTGCCGTTTTTGTTGTCATCAGAGAAAAACCAGGGGGTATTCCAAGTGCGTGGTTCGGTGACAAACCTGGGTAAGTTAACTCATAAAAAGTATTAAACCTCCTAATAGAAGAGCTGTATGGTTTCATTTACCACTTACTGAGTTAACTTACCCAGATTTGTCACTAAACCACATACTTGGAATACCCCCCCAACTCTGACCAACAGACGTGGAAATGTATGGACCCACTTATTTTGTCTGGGCTACCCTCTCATAACCAAACATGCTAGTTTTCAATGGATGCATGGTTTTAATATTTCTGACCTCCCTGTTGATATCACATCAAATATCACAAGACGATCATTCAAGATTCAACAAAGCTTGGTAGAGATCACTTAGCAAAAAGAGATCACTTAGCAAACTCTGACTCATATACCTCTGTAAAGATTCAAATTAAACAAAAACAAAAAAAATCATAGTTATCTTTGACTGCTATTTTAAAGATCTTGTGAACAGATGGTGTAGTGTCTCCAGCCAGCCACCCCTCTGTATTTCTACAAGAATCAGAGACTGACAGACCCTGACATTTTCAAACTCACACCTGAATCAGCACCTGTATTTTGTGTTTGAAAATGGAGTAGGCTACAACCAGTTTTGGATACCATTGATATAGAAATGTCAAAATATAGCCTTATGGACTATTGAAATAGGCTACTCTCTTTCTAAAGATTGGCTCTAATATTTTGTTGTAAGATATTAAAGTAATACTGGTAACAATTCAGCATTCGAAAAATAAAACACTTCATGTGTTTTCCTATACCTTCTCATTAAAGGATTTAACTTGTTTACATTTGCACCTAACCTGCAGCTGTTGTTTCCTGTTTCTTGTCTTAACTAAGGTTTTGGGAGGATAAAGTTAAAGTTGGTGGAGAAAGTTAAAAACGTTAACTTTAATCAAGCTCAACAGGACACACCCCAATGGAGAGTGATATCATGTTGCCGCTTATCTCTTCATTTCTGAGGTTATTAAAGTTCTATTCTTGGAGACAAGCTCTAATAGAGGTCAATTAAGTTATAAATCTTCATATGATCAA
Organism: Alosa sapidissima; assembly: GCF_018492685.1. NCBI lineage: Eukaryota > Metazoa > Chordata > Actinopteri > Clupeiformes > Clupeidae > Alosa > Alosa sapidissima. The sequence goes on from NC_055980.1 coordinate 17,982,235, forward strand.
CATTCCAGGACATAACCTTATCTGTTAAAATAACACAATATTTTTGTCAATTGTTAACATACTGGGTACCAAATTCCTCTAAAAACCAATAAAAGGCGTCTCTGAAATGATGCTTCTAACAGCCACAACAATGCATTATGCTCCTAAATGCCATTACAGTGCAATACCAGCCATTCCACGTGCACAGCGACTCCATTCTCTGCATTGCACATCAGTGTAGCATCAGTGTGAGCTTAAAGCTGTTATTTTAATGTGAAATAACATCATGTTACTTTAACATCTTGAGATTTGCAAAAATCATAAATCAGTGGTTAACTATTCACAACCATATTTTGGATTAACCATTAGGACCATGATCAATGTTCCAGGGTGTGGTGTTTGGGTCAAATTTGTTCCTCATGACGACTCTTCTAGAAAATCTCTTAAAACATTTTTGTGTTTCGGTTACAACTGCATTGATTTGAACTCCGCCTTTCATTCACATATATTCTTATTAGATCTGATTTCATGTGCCACGCCATACAACCCTCCTCCCTCCCCTTCTCTTTTTCTCTCAACTCTCCCTCTTGCCTATTCTCATGATATACTGTAACAATATATAGTACTACTCATTACTTATTGACATTAACCATTTTGATTTTCAGTAATACTAACCCACTCTACATCTCTCTTTCTTCCCCCTTACTGTACCTCACTCGTGAGGTATATCATCACCAGTCATCAACCATCCATGTGTTGGCCCTCCTCTCAGGCACTTTAATCACTTGCATCATGTGATGTCAGGTGTTCAATTAGTATAAGTATGGGCTGCTAGGTACCCGTCTTATGTCTGAGGAAGGGCAGTGTGTCCCGAAACGTCACATGTGGTGAATAAAAAGGAAAAACAATAATGGAGCTCTAGTGTGTGGACTTCTTTGTCATTTTTATTGGCCCTCCTCTCACCCATCTCACCTGAAGTCCCATCCTCGACTGCTCTATTATGGTCCCCCTATCTGGATTTCTGGCCCGTACAGCCCAATCACCTGCCTAGGACAACTCTGCCCGGATTCCTGGCCTGTCTGCCGACCCATCACATGCCCCTTGACAACTCCCTTCCCCTGGACAATTCCAACGCCGGACTATTTGCACTTTCTGTCACTAAATCATGATAAAACGCATTACCATACCGGATACGTAATCATCCCACCTCTAACTTTCACCTCAGGTGCTTTAAACACCATGTCCTATTCTCTACACCTGACTCTCATATGCATTTGTCATGTATACAGACCTTACTGTCCTGTATTGACCCTAGGCAGATGGCTCAGGCCCTTGGGTCATGGATCTGCTCGAGGTTTCTTCCTATACTGTATGTATCTCCCATTCTAGGGAGTTTTTCCCTCACCCCCGTTACCCATGGGCCTCTCTCTTTCTTCTTCCTCTTTTCCTTCTCTTGATTGCCTACATTCTGTAAAGCACCATGATACATGTGTAATGTTTTGGCGCTCTATAAGCACAATAAAGTGAAATTGATAATTGCTAGTTGCAGATTCATAGTCGATTAGTCGGTCACACATTTTGAGCTATTGGCTAACTGGTCTGACTTCCAGTAAATTATACTAAGCTAGGCAAACAAGCCTCACGCTGGGTTAATGCACACACGGAGAAGAGAAGGGTGCAGTAAGCATCCTCTTACCTAACTAGATGCCAAATAAGCTAATATCCCAAGAAGTTGGCGTATTCCTTTAAACAAGTAAAATCTGAATTTTGAAGTTGTTTCCTCAAAGGACAGAAATCTATTGATTACCAAAATAAATCACTGTAATACACTCTGGGCCAACTCATCCTCTTGCTATGTAAATAAGTCTGTCCTTCCTGAAAAGTTAATCATATTCGATCTTTCCATAAAGGTTCAAAAGTGTCCATTCACGGTGACTGTGCGATTCATTTTATGGTTACAGTCGTGTTTACTCACTCAATCTTAGACCTCTGGTACGTTCTCGTAACAAAAGGTTTTTATTGGCTTACCTAATCATTTATAAAGTCATCTGATGGGCAGAACCATGTAAAACAAGTTCTGAATGGATTAGGGACATATACGCTACAAAAAATTTGGTGCATTGATGGTGATCACAGAAAAGCCATATAAAATAACAAAAAAAAACTTCATATCATGCATATCAGAAAAAAAGTCAGAATGAAAGAAAAAAAAAAAAGAAAAAAAAAAAAAACACATTTAGTGTATTTGTACATTATTGTAAACAAAAGTCATTCTAGACACCTTATCAAAAAACACATTTTTTATGGCAAGTAACAAAAAGTAAGATGGGGAGGGTGGGGAGAGATGGGAAATCATCATAAAAGAGAGAATCCTAAAAAAAGGGGGCATCAACCTACAACCCAACACTGCTTAGCATGACTCACTGGGTCAAAAACGAAACACGAAAAGGAAAAAAACAAACTATGTGTTCATTTGCACCTCCGGTCAAGTTTCTCCCCAGCACAGCCAACACAGGAGGCGTTACAAAATTATTACAGGGCTACTCTATCCCAAACTAGTGGCGACTTTGGGATGAATAAGGACCCAAGAAGAGTACACCATTACCTGGGATGTGTGTTCTGTTTTCATTTTTTTTTTTTTTTAGTCTCAATTGCTATTCACTACATACATCGTAACACTTGTCCCTGGGATTTTGCACAAAAAAAAATTATATCTTCCTTGTTTTCCATTTGCATTGATATGAGGTATATTATGGTCAATCCTACTTTTTGTTTTTCAAAAATCACTTTAGCAATACTCCATTCCATTGTTCTCTCTTCGAAACCATAGCGCATAGCTGGGGTGGGCAAAAAAGAAAAAAAAAGGGGCGTCTTTACCTCTGGTGATGTTTCACCCAGAAAGGTGACCACTGAACCCCACCCTCGACAGGTCTTGGGGAACAGAGAAAAAACAAGAGAAGGCCAGCACCCCACCTGTAAAACATCACACTCTGGCCACTCAAGACAATAATAATTAAAAAAAAAAAATTAAAAAAAAGTTTAACAAAATAATCATCTAACCATGGAAGTCAAAGCAGATTAGTGTTCAGTCACAAAAGGAAGTCATCAAAAATTGCATTACCATTTAGATGGGAGGGGAGAGGGAGATGGGCAAGGGAGAGGGGGCAAAACAATCACTTTGCTCACATCAAAAAGTCCTCCTTCTCGATCACCATGTTCCTGATTTTTCAAAAGTCTTTTCTTTTTTTTTTTTTTGTCTTTTGTTTCATTCCATTTTCTTTCAAAAGAGCCAACAAAATACATTTTTAAAAAACCACAGGTTTTAGGTCCAGAAAAAAAACTAGCATGTATTTTTTTCCATGTTCTGTTTTCATTTGCACAATGATGGTGTGTCGGATGTTGGCTTGTGTCAGCAGGGGATTAAAAAAAAAAAAAAAAAATATTCGGCCCATTTTGTTTGCATGCACTGACCACACCTGAGTCAGTGTTTGAGGTGGAGAGGTAGGATTGCCCTAAATGTGGCCACTCTCATGGAGCAAAAATATTATATATATAAAAAAAAAAAAACATTAATATTTAAATACACTTTAATACAAAGAAGGCCCTGTAACTTGAACCCAAGGCTCCACTACATATCAATATAACGAACAATAATGGCATAGCATCCAAGTCCCCCCACCCTGCCCCATCTAACCACCCCCACCATACCCAAATGCCCTTGATCATAACCCTACCCGCTCTCAACTCATCCCACCCCCTCCCAAAACACATCCCCTTTTCCCACTAAACTCACAGCTTTCTCCACAAAAAGAAAAAAAAATCAAAATTTGATTTTTGAAAATCAAAATTTAAATGAGACTGGGCTGAATCAGTTTTTTTTTTTTCCTCAATGGTTAAAACGGCTGGTTAAAAAAGTGCTCATTGACTCCTTGCAAAAGAAGAGGATGACCAAAAAAAAAAGTCAAACAAATCAAGGGAACAAAAACCAGAGAGTAAAACAAAGCAAAGGATGATGGGAGCTAAATCAGTGCTCAGCATACCCCCTCATCACCATGGAAACGGGGTGTGTGTGTGTGTGTGTGAGAGAGAGAGAGAGAGAGATGAAAGGGTGTGTTTATGTCTAAAACAAAGGTACCATAATCTCCATAACATCACTAGTAGTGGAAAAGGTCTGTCAGTGACTGAATGCACAGATTCATGATTGGCTACAGTCTTCCCTTTCTGTAGGAAGTTTTTTAAATGCATAAACAAAACAAAAAAGCTTCAATGTACTTACATAAGTAAACCTTTCAAAGTTGCCTCATCATGAAAAAAAAAATGAGGAAAAAAAATAACCTCTTAGTTTGCTGCTTTTTTCCTGAGTAATACTTTTCATTATTGTAACAGACAATACATAGGGTTTTTTGCCTTTTGAACTCTGGGCCTCTCCCTGACACATTATTACTGTAATCATTATCATTAATATTTTACAAATGCATCCTGATTGCTAAAACACACAGGGGTTTTTAGGAACACAAGCCAGTTCATAGCTACCCTCTAGATTTCATTGAGGAAGAAAAAAAAAAAAAAATACATTTAAAACCTACAAAAAAACAATATACACACTACGCTGTTTTTTAAAATAAAGACAAAGACTGAATACATATTAAAAAGGAGTACTTTTTTTAGAAAAAAATTGCATGAGGTCTTGAAGACCTTCCCTGGTAGAGTCTCATATTAACAATTAATGGCAGTGTAGTAAGTCTTTCTCTGTCTTGTTTAACGGTTGTTATAAAATGGATTTGGGGGGAGGGGGTTGAAGTGGGGTCGATTAGGTTTCCAATGTTCTGAAGTTTCCAACTGAGGTTGGAAGACACCGCCCCCTCCCCCCTCCTTGGACGACCCTATTTACCTGTAACTTTGGCTCGTGGGAGTTTTGGATCCTGAGCTAGCGGGCTCGCCGACGTCCGCCAACAGACTAGTATACCCTGAGAATTCCGAGACGGTAGTCCGCGGCAACCGGTGGTCGTCAGCGCCGCCGTACGCCGACAGCGGGGGTCCCACGGCCGGACTTGAACTGCGCGCCGAAGGCCTGGGCGAAGTTCTCGATCTGGTACGTGGAACGCAGGTCCACCTCCTTGGAGGGGTCCAGCGGCGCCAGGTCGGGGTACGCCGGCCCGTTTCCCGCGTTGCCGTTGGTGCCAGCGCCGGTTCCACCATCCGAGTTCCCACCTCCTGCAGAACTGCCGCCGTTTTTCCCGTCCTTCTGACCCGCGGATCCCGCCCCGTTAGCCATGTCGGAGGTCAGCTGGAAGGGCGGCGAGTGCTGCTTCTCCAGCTGGTCGAGCTCTTGCGACGGGGTGAGTTGCTGGTGGCTGGTCGGCTCCAGGCTGCTGAGGTGGTACGAGCCCGACGAGCCCGAGGCGTGGCTGTTGGGCGAGGGTGCCGACACCAGCATGCTGTAGTGGGACTTGGTGCCGCCGGAAGACGAGGACGAGGAAGAAGGGGCCAGTGGCGAGCTTACGGGCTGTGTGTAGCCGCAGTCCATCGGCGAGGTGGTGTACACGTGCTTGTCAGAGAAGAGGGTGGAGGATGAGGGACTGCTGGTGGTCAGAAGGGTGGGGAAGGGCGCCGAGGGGCCGAGAGCAAAGCCCGAGCTGTGGCTGGTACGCTCCAGGGTCTGCAGCAGGAACTTGGAGTACTCGCTCATCACCACAGTCTTGTCGCCAGAGCCGCCTGGCGAGCCATCATCGTCGTGGCCCACCACTTCGGCCGGCTGCAGATCCACGTGATGCCCGGACAGGTCGAAGGTCACATCATCGTGGTGGGGGGTGGTGGTGGTGGTGGTGGTGGTGGTGATGCGAGCCGTCTGGCTTGTGGCTGTAGTGATCCAGCAGGCTCTGCAGCACCTCGTCTGGGATGCCCGACTTGTCGTGCTTGTCAACGCTGATAAGCGGCGACGTGTCCAGCAGGGCCAGTGTCGGCTCGCCGGCCAGGCCGCCCTGGATGACGTTCTGCTGGGGCGGGGGAAGATGCCCGAAGTCGTTCTGTTGGTTCCCGCCGCCGCCTACACCCGCCCCGGAGCCTCCGCCGCCCCCGCTGTTGGCCGCGTGCAGGTAGCGTCGCTTCTTCAGGAACTGCATGGCGTCGTCGTAATTGCTGCTGGTGCCGGGCTGTTTGGGGCCTCCGGAGCCTTGCATGAGGCCCAGGCCATCCAGCCCTCCCCCTCCCCCACCAGCGGAGAGCTTCTGGTTATGGAGGCCGGAGTTAGAGCCGCCGGCGGCAGCCTCGTCGGCCATCGACAGAAGGCTCTTGTCCAGGCCCTTGTTTCGGCCGGCCTTCTTGAACACTAGCTTGGGCGTGCGGCCCATGTGGTTGCCCCCGCCGCCCGACGAAGGCCCCCCAGCCTCGCCGTCTCCCGAGCCGGACGGTAGGCCGCCGCCGTAGTCCTGCAGGCCCAGGCCTCGGGGCATGTGAAGCGAGGAAGAGGAGGAGGAGGAGGAGGAGGCCGCCTTCTTCCGCCGGCGCTCCCCGCCGCCCTCTCCCTTGCCTCGGCCTCGCTTGCGCCCTCCAGAGGGGGCGTTGACGGAAGGGTTTCCCTGAGTGAGGAGGTAGCTGCCCTGGCCGAGGTCATCTTCCCCGAGGTCCAGCATGCTTGGGTCAAGGCCCTTCTTTATGGCTTCTTCACAGGTGCGCTTGTGCTTCAGTAATCGGTCGGTGCGTGAGAAATACTGAGGGTGAGGGGGAACACAGAGTGGAGGGAGTTAAGGAAGATGGAACCCTTCAGCAGGGGGGTTTGAACATTCTAACTGAAGATTCTGTTCCGGAACAATGTAAGATTCTAAAATAACATGTTCAATTCAGTGAACCCACAGCCCTTTAAACGGCTCTGAGTGAACCCAGATATTCTTTAGAACGTTCTATTTTCAACATTCCCATCACACTGGTGTGACAGTACCAACTTAAGGGCTGTAGAGTATTTCATGTGCGTTTACTAACTAAGTAAACATCCTGTTTACGAACACTAAACTCCCTGAACCGCACACACATAGATACTTTCACCAAATCTGGATTGCAACTATTAACTACCATATCAATAATCATTGAGCTACTATGCTAATAAAAGCGAAGAAAACGACAAATCCTGAAAACAACAAACCCAACTTGTGAAAATATACACTAAAGTGTAAAGTCACAAGTGGATCCATATAGATCTTACCTGTTGGCAGTTGTCACATTTATATGGCTTTTCTCCACTGTGAGTCCTCTTGTGTCTCTCCATGTGGTACTTCTGAATGAAGCGCATGTTACACTGGTCACAGCTGAACGGCTTCTCTCCTGTTGGAGAGAGAGAGAGAGAGAGAGAGAGAGAGAGAGAGAGAGAGAGAGAGAGAGAGAGAGAGAGAGAGAGAGAGAGAGAGAGAGAGAGAGAGAGAGAGAGAGAGAGAGAGAGAGAGAGAGAGAGAGATTCAGTACATCCCTCACCAGCTAAAATAGCACAAGTCCCATTTTGGTTATACTACATTCTAAGTATAAACCAGGGCCACACGGATACACTTAAGTGTGACATCATAGCCTTTTGCTATAAAAGCACATTGAGGTCAATGGAAAACGCATTAAATTCAACCCCCTGAGAACTAGAGGTCAACCGATATGACTCTTTTTGTCATTTATTCTACATTATATTATTTTAGGCACATTACAATCTAGTACATTTTGAAAAAAAAAAAAAACACTGTTGCCTGAAGGAATTTGAGCAAATGTGTATAGCTGTGTGATGGTTAATGGTAGTAATAATGTAGGTGCTCAAAAACCTTTAGAGCACTTTCCTTACTTTTTTGATGTTCGTTGGCTATACAAGCCAAATGGCCATAATTATAGCAAGTGATAAGTAATCACAAAAAATAATAACTTTGTTTACTCGTATTACCAAGCCTGCTACTCTTATCTGCTATGCTGAGGACTATATAGGCCACTAGCGATGGTGTCATAGCGGTCATGACGAACACTGTCCGCATCAACTCTAGTTCAGTGTAATCACGCTTTTGAGCACTTAGTTCCCTCCACCTTAGTTGCTAAGAGCAGAAGGCTCTGTGTGCCTGAACAAGGGGCTGCTGCAGCAGCATGTGTGTGAGAGCTGCACCGCACACACACTACTTCTTCACTGAGAAAAGACGTTTTGGGCCTTGGCGTAAACGATCTGCTGTCTTGGTGTCTGACACTCATGTCCACAGGGTTGGTAAAGGGTATCCCCACAGCTATAATTATCATGGACGTACTATTTAGAACTAAAGAGAGTGAGGAAGTACCACCCCCATCCACTTCAAAGGCCAAATTTGTGTCAAAAATACTCACAGGGCCACTGCCATCTTTAAAAATTACATCCAACATGTGCCCACTTCACATGCAGCAGCATACTGCCAAATTATTCTGCTTTTCCAAAGCACTACAGAGCTTTTGGAGAAAAGAACATCTTGTTTCTTGGGTGTGGGGGTGTGTGTGTGTGTGTGTGTGTGTGTGTGTGCGTGTATGTTTCTGTGCGTACTGTATGTGTGTTTCTGTGCGTGTGTGTGTATGTGCACGCGCGTGTGTGTGTGCGCGCGCGTTTCTGTGTGTGTGGCAGAGGGACTCACCGCTGTGGATCTTCTCGTGTCTCTGCAGCAGGTACTTCTGGATGAAGCTCATGTTGCACTGACTGCACCTGAAGGGCCTCTCCCCTGTGCCATCAGAAATAATACAAGTGCCCGCGTCCCGCATTAAATTAAAAATAACACACAAAACACAGAGGAACAGCTTTTAGATTCACATAGTCGTGTGATTAAAAAAAAACAAAAATAGTAGATTGTCAATCTGCATGTTCATGCTTTAAAGTGAACAAAAACACATAGAACAGAGGAACTTTCAAATCCACACAGACAGACAGACACAGGGTCCCTTTTGATTTACATGCTATTCTGGGTGCTACCCCTAAATGCTACATTAGGCACATAGAGAAACTAAATAATATATTTAAAAACTTAAACCGGTGGAGCCCTTAAAAGTATGTCATACTGTTAGCTGCCAGCATGACAGGTGTATCTTTTCCGTGGATTTAAAACAAAGTGTGCCAACACATTAAAGACATACGGTCATGTGTGTACTTGCGGACATACTGGGTGATCTGTAAAAGGTGATGTGCGATCTTTCTGTGCGTGTGCGTGCAGTCACCAGAGAAAGCGTCTCACCTGTGTGGATGAGCACGTGTCTGCGCAGGTGGTAGGAACTGCGGAAGGCTGCGTTGCAGTGCTCGCAGATGTGAGGCTTGCAGTTCGGGGACATTGGACCCCCATCTCCATCCAGCATCAGTGACTGGATAGAGACAGAGGGAGGGAAAGAAAGAAAGAAAGAAAGAAAGAAAGAAAGAAAGATGTTATGAAAGGAAAAACATTCACATCTGCTCAATGTCCACAACACTTCAACAGTATACTAATTTCAGAAAGATCTGTGGTTGTTGGGAGTTGGGAGCGTGGTTTAAACTGAACGTTAAAACATTGAAAGTTAATTTCTGAAGAAATGCAAATGAAACAGAGCCAGTGAGAGACTAACAGCAGGGGAGGCTGAGATTAAGCTGAGGGCAGTCACAACATTAGCTTTAAATGGTTTTATTACCCGAGGAACAGCCTCTATATAGATTCTGATGTAACTTGATTACGGTTTTATTGTAGACAATTTAACAAACACTTGTTGCCTGTGGCAACATTCTGACTATTCAGTTCTCAGACAACCAATCAGAATGAAGTACTCTGCAAAGATGAGTGGTGACAAAGAGTATTCAAAAAAGAAAGGCACTCCATCTCAAGGACAAGCTGAAGACGGACAGGAGGAGATGGACCTCTCTTATAAAAGGAAGGGGCCTGTGTGTGAGTGTGCAAATCGTTAATTCAGTGTGTGTGTGTGTGTGTGTGTATAGATCGTTAATTCTGGTCTTTACAATGTTGTCTGTCTGTTGGCTTTCTCTTTTAGTGAAAGTCTCTTGGTCCTAATTTAAAAGGTGGGCAAAGTGCAAAGTCTAAAGTGCGTACTGATTGACTCTGCTCTTTGCCCTTCGTTTAAATTAGTCCTCTGTGTTAGAGGGTGTTTGTGTATTTGTATTTATTATATTTGTTTATATTGGAGTGTCAATGTCTGAGATTTAAAAAAAAAAAAAGTTTGTGTGTGTATATATACAGCTCTGGGAAAAAAATAAATAAGAGACCACTGCACATTCTTCTGATGTCATCCTACGGTTGCAGAGTGACTTTGGAATGAGTTTATGGTCATATTCAAAATTAAGAGACCACAGCAAATTTGAATATGACCGTCAACTCATTAAAATGTCACTCAGCAACCGTAGGATGACCAAATGTGCAGTGGACAGTGGTCTCTTCATTTTTTCCAGAGCTGTATATATAGTGTGTGTGTGTAAATAGGCTGACACCAGACATAATTTCACTGCATTTCTTACATCCAGTAACTATATGCATGTGACAATAAACTTCCTTGTATCCTTGTATCCTTGTGTGTTAATGCCTGTAGGGGTATGTGCACATAGATATGGGCCTGTATGTGTGCATACCTTTGCGGCGTCCCCTCGTTTCCTGCGGCCTTTGCCTCCGTTACCCTCCCCATTAGGCTTCTTGGCCCGTCGACCCTCCTTGGGCTCCTTCCCCAATCTGCCCGAGAACTGATGACAAAGCACAGATTAGGCTAATGAGTGGGGAAGGGGGCAGATGACAACAATGCAGACCGTGGGGACCCAGGAAAACAATAACAAGGATTGGGGGCTAGGGGGGGGTGGACGACAGCTTTCAGCTGTCAGCTCCTTCAAGGTTTCTGGTCGCGGGTTCACATTTTAACATGATGAACCAGCTCTCCGTATGTGAATAACGTTAACACAATGCGAAGGTGACCGCGTCCATTTATCAAAAAAAAAAAAAAAAAAAAAGGAAATTGTGGTTGAAGAAATAAAAACGCGCTTTTATGTGGGAGAAGTTCCAAAAAAAGGCTGCAAAATCAAAATGAGAAGGGAACAGAAACAGGTTCTGTCTTCTTAGACAGCTGCAAACCTGTTTCAATTTATTTGGACATGGGTGCGCATGCATAAACAATGAACGGTTCCGTTCACAAAAACTTCTCAGGACAAGCCCCATCACCACTTAAGTAGGTACGTAAAGTTTGTTTGCACCACCCTTTTCCCAGACAAGTGTCTAGAAGTGCTACACAAAGGATTTGAATAAAATTAAGATCTGCCAAGACTAAGGGGCCATTCAGACTGACACTTTTTTCTACCTCTAGGCACTCAAAATCATTTGTTCCCTTATGCAACGATGAGACTGACCATTGCAACGCGTCTCACATTTAGATGAATATAGCGCAAGCAGAAAAAAAAGTGAGGCTTCTAAAAACGTGATGTGCACAAAGTTAAAAATAGTTCAACTTTTGAGGTTGCATTTTTTTCAACAATGGGTCATTGCTTAGCTGCCTGACAGGGAGCTAGCTACTTAGCTAAATATGACATATCATAGCAACAACATGTACACATTTCTACACAATTTCTGTGTTTTCAACATTAACTACTTTATACTCCATACTCGCATTTTGGAGGTGAAAAAGCATGCCTGTGTGATCGCCGCCTAATGTAATGCACTTACGTTACTAAGGCTGAGGTCATGCAGAAGCATGTTCTGGTGGTTGCCCAGCGACATGTCCAGCATGTCCATAGTGCCGGCCCCCTTCCCGCCGGCTCCTCCTCCGCCGCTGCCTCCCTGTGCCATCCCGTTGTTGCCGCCGGCGACCGTGATGTGGTGCCCGGCAGATTGTGGCGTGCCATACATCGGCAGGCGGTAGTCGAGCTCGCTCAGCTTCTCCTGCTTGATGCCCATGCCGTGGAGGAAGCCGCCGCCACCGCCGTGGTCGGGGGAGTCGCGCTCCTTCTTGAGGATCATCTCCTGCTGCAGGTCACCCATAACCGACTGCGAGGCCAGCCGCGTGAAACTGGTGACCGGCGGCAGGTGGCTGAACATCAGCATGCTGGCCGGCTGGAAGTTGGGGTCCATGCCGCCGTTACCGCGCAGGAACTCGTTGCCCAGCTTGTCCTGGATGAGGCTCATGGTGGCAGAGGAGGTGAAGACGGTGGAGGTGGGACTGTTGCAGCTGCTGCTGGTGGCGGCGTATTGCTGGAGGACGGGGCTTCCGTTCATTCAAGAGAAAGAAGAGGGGAGGGGGAAAATAGAAAAAAGGACTAAAAGGGGGATATCCTGCAGATAGAAAGACAGAGAAAAGAGGAGACATGACATCAATTGCTGTAACAGGCTTAATATGGTTGACTACCTGGCAAACGTTTGTTATTTGGTGTTTTGCAGACATGGAGGAGAAAAGGGGAGGCACATTATTCTGCGAAATGACACAGATACTGCTTGTATTGCACTGTGAGCTTAAGCCTATTTTATTCTGTACTCGGAGAGCATTTCTCGGAGTTCTGAAATGCTGCCTCCGTCGTTCCTCCTGCCACTGACTGCCTCTCAAAATAGCCAGACAGTCACAGATCCGGACACAGCGAGCCACGTTCTCATAATCCGATTCCCCAACACCTTCTCAAAATAAAAATATAATAAATAATAACACTAATAATTCCCCACACTGACCCACTTCCTGTCCCGTCACCATCTGAGGGCAAAAGTGTTGTGATGTGTTGTCAGGATTGAAGACGGGCAACAGAACACGACCCAATCATACTTCTTGTAAGCTTCGCCACAGCCTTGACACCATATCAAATCAGACACAGAGATGGAGCTATACGCACACGCAGTTCTACCTTTCACTCCAACATTAATTGCTTGATTGGATTTCTCTGGCTTTACTCGACAGGATTACTATGCGATGGGACCTGAGGGGAAGGAGATTGATTTTTTTTTTTTTTTTTAAAACAAGCCCATAGCAAGCTTAGTCATGTGACCTCACAAAGGAGTGGTGGTGGTGACCTGTTTATAGTGTGTCTATTCGAACGTCTGGCCCGTCACCTTTACCTAAGGACAGCAAAATAAATCCATTTAGGTAACTATTCATATAACCTTAATTAAATTGTGCAAATACAGACTGAAGTTTGTGAAGAGGCACTGCAACAAAACAAACAACAAAAATAATCTTGTACAGAGAAAAAAAAAAAAAAAACAAGACTGTTTGTTGTGGCATGTTTTTAAAATGCTCTGAAACAGCCATAAACATGTCTGGGATTTCACTTAATAGGAACATGTGGACCATGTCTGCCTTGCATTTCGCTCACATAATTCAACTGACCCACCACTGGACATAGCTACCATGGCTACCAGAGGTTGGATGAATCTTTTATGAGTCAGCTCCTAGCGTGCATGTCACTGGAGGTTATCACAGATCATGGTAAAATCGAAGACTCCACGTCCAGTGATTAGCCTTTACCTGTGTAGGTCAAGGAGGATTACAGGCGACATAAGCTAGTTAGACTGTAAGGGCTTAACCTCCTGACTGTAGGAATCAACCTATCAAATATTGGGGCCAAGCAAGTACAAGGAAAAACGATTATGAATCATGTTCCAAACTCCAGCCAAACTCTAGCTTACCAGTAGGAGCCAAAACAATGGTTTTACTCTTATTTTTTTTTTTAAAAAAAGAACTGCAAGAAACTGGAGCCATTTTTTGAAGATGTCAGCTTAAAAAAACACTCACCTCTTAAGAATTCAGCTTCATGGGCTAACTACAGAACAACATTGACATACACATCTGAAAGCACCATGTTTTGTCGATGTTACATGTTTCGACACGCTGTAGAATTTAGCCATGTTTTTAAATGTGCTTTCTAATCACTAGGACCTAGAGGTATTAATACTTGCATGCGGCGTTTAGGGGATGCATTACTAATACCAGTGACTGGGGATTATTGTGATACCTTGCCTTACGGGTCAGTTATAAAACATTGACAGACTGCGCCGAGGTGACATGTTTGAGTTGGTGAACGAAATACACCAAAAAACATTTCACTGAGAGAACATTTAAAGGATCAGCAGCAACATTGAACACAGAGGCACGTAGACTGCCATTAAGACGGAATACATTATCCCATATTCTCAGGGGACAAGTGCACTAAGCTTATTGATAACTTCAGTTCTGCAATATTATTTTCATCATAGCGTTAAATTCATTGATATAGCGACCAATCAGACAGTGTGAAATTAACAAATATGTGTTAAATGTAATCGCACTTAGACACGTTTTCAAAGCCTTACTTAAATGAAGGCTTGCGAGTTTTATTGTCTAGTCTCCCGACCATTTGGTTAGACGACATTGAAACCGTAGGAGAAGCGGACTATTGTGATGAACATTGCTAACTTGCTAGCTAACTAACCTCATTCATGCAAGCTAAAATAGCCAGCTAACGAGCCAACCGTTTATTCCCGCTAATCCAGTGAGTTTCCAATTAATGTCTCTAAAACCATTGTCCATTCATAACGTTGTATGTTATGTTGCGCTGCGCTTAATGCTGTTCTGACCGAAAAATAATGGAAATCCGTTATGCAAAGCTGAATTTCCCACACGAGACATTGCTACAGTGTGGCTAACTAACGTTAATTCATCGCATCAAAGCACTGACTTGTTACAACATGGCTAGCAGGCAGACAACATCGTTACATATTACATTAATGTAGGCTTACCATACATATATTTGTATATGGACACAGTTCGTATAATTTCGCATTGGTTAGACATTAGAAATAATGAAAAAACAGGAATTTAAACAAAAACACTAAAGTATTGATTACCACATTCATAGTCTGCCTTTGAAAGACGGTTTGCTAACTGACTAGCTAGCTGACTAGCATGCATTCTCGTGGAGAAAGAAATACGTAGCATAACCAGCTAAGTTAGCGATAGCATTAGATGGCTGCTAAAGACGTTTGCTTGCTAGCTATAACTCTAATTATAGCTTGCTATTTCCAACTACTGCATATTAGTAACACATTCCGCAAAGTTTGCAGTGGCGTAGATCATACTGAAATAGTAGGTATTCGACTGAGCCAAATAAGCAGTTCTTTCAGCTAAGCTAGCCACGCAACATTTGTACAATATGAAACCCCGCATTAAATGGCCCATGCAACACCGAAACAATGATGCTTGGAATTGAATGCATCTCTCGCTTGAGCGACCGTGATCTGATTTTGCCGTTTACATCCTACGTTATTCGATACATATCCATATTTAACCTAAAGCAAAAAGTGATGTTCACTCGCACTCACCAATACATGACCGCAACCGACTCTTTAGCGTTTATATTTTCCCCAGTAATCGTTCCTTTGAGTTTTTACTGCCAAAACATTGTTCTCCTGCGGCTGCTGTTCTCTTCCATCTTGTCTGGGCGCGGGGAATTATGGGTTTGGCGGACGGGTCGTGAGAGGAGACAGACAACTGGTGCTGTATAATGCTAACGTACCAGCAGAGGGCACCCTTTGTATTTCTGTCCATGGCTCTGCTCTCATTCAAAGTCAGGGGCAAAGTCAAGATTACTGCAAGTGCTGTAACTCAGTCAAGGATGAAAGGTGTGTGTGTGTGTGTGTGTGTGTGTGTGTGTGTGTGTGTGTGTGTGTGTGCGTGCATGCCACAATGGACTTGTATGACACTGATTGGCAGGGAATAATAAATAAGCATGGAGCAGTCATTGTATTGTTTTGATAGTCTTAATGACTACAGACCTGTCGCTCTTACATCACATGTGATGAAGACAATGGAGCGATTGGTCTTCGGCATGCTCAGACCCCAGGTACGCCATGCACTAGACCCGTTACAGTTTGCTTACCAGGAGAAAGTGGGCGTGGACGATGCCATCACTTATCTTCTACACAGGACACATTCCCACCTGGACAAGGGGAAAAGTGCTGTGAGAATCATGTTCTTTGATTTCTCAAGTGCTTTTAACACCATCCAGCCCCTCAGATTGGGAGACAAGCTCTTGCAGATGGGTGTGGACGCTCACCTGGTAACCTGGATTACAGATTACCTGACCGAGCGACCACAGTTCGTCAGACTGAAGAACTGTCTCTCTGACACTGTGATCTGCAGCATCTGTTCACCCTGTACACATCTGACTTCTGCTACAACACCGAGTCATGCCACATGCAGAAGTTTTCTGATGATACTGCAATTGTGGGATGTATCAGGAACAGGCAGGAGGAGGAGTACAGGAGCCTGGTGGAGGACTTTGTGCAATGGTGCAAACTCAATCATCTTCAACTTAACACTTCAAAGACCAAGGAGATGGTGGTGGATTTCCGCAGGTCTAAGCCCACTCTGCTACCAGTCCACATTGATGGGGTCAATGTGGAGGTAGTTAGCACCTACAAGTATCTGGGTCTCCACCTGGACAATAAACTGGACTGGTCAGCCAACACTGACGCACTCTACAAGAAAGGGCAGAGCAGGCTGTACTTCCTGAGGAGGCTGCGGTCCTTCAATGTGTGCAGTAAGCTCCTCAGGATGTTCTACCAGTCTGTTGTTGCCAGCGTCCTCTTCTATGCAGTAGTATGCTGGGGAGGAAGCACAAGGAAGAAGGATGTGGGGCGAATTGACAGGCTGGTAAGGAAAGCTGGCTCTGTAGTTGGAGCTGAACTGGAGTGCATCACTTCACTATCTGACAAAAGGACCCTGAACAAACTGATCAACATCTTGGACAATGAGTGTCACCCACTCCACAGCACTATTGTTAAGCAGAAGAGCCTGATCAGCTGGAGACTTCGCTCACTGCCTTGCACAACTGACAGACTGAGAAAGTAATTTGTCCCCAGGGCCATTGAACTGTTCAATGCCTCACTTAAGGGAAGAGGAGAGATAGACTTCTCTGCATAGTCTGTCTGCCTCTTCACCCCCTCCATGTTTGGTACTGTCTGTCCACTAGGCACTTGTACCACTGTCTTTATGCCTCACTGTTTGCGTGCTATATTAGCACATCAGCACATATGCATAACCCCCCCCCCCCCTCCATGCCACAGCCGAACTGTGGCCACACTTATACATTTTCTTAAATAGTTAAATATATAGATATATACACTTTACTTTACCTTATTTCTGCATTGTTGCACTGTTGACTTACTCATTTGCACTATCACCATGACCACTATCACCATTGCACTACCACAATGACACTCATTCACACAGAGCACCTTAGAGCACCTTACCATACCTTACTATGCACAGAGAATCACAGGCTCAGTCCCTGCCTCAGTCATTGCAAGCGCCTGTCATTTGTCATTTGTATTTTAGTATATTTTTATATATTGTATTAAGTGTTAGTATAATTTGTATTTTAGTATATTTAGCATATTCTTTATCTTCTACTGTCCTTACTGCTTAGTTGTGTTTTTATATTATATACTTTAATTACTCTTTCTGCTGTTAAAGAATGTGTTTGTGTTGTATGTATGCTGCTGCTGAGACCTTGAATTTCCCCTGGGGATCAATAAAGTATCTATCTATCTATCTATCTAGTCTCAAATACATGATCAGATAGATAGATAGATAGATAGATCCAATGAACAAATAAAACCGATAAAAAAATACTTTAACTTAAGATATAACAATTAGGATCCTCTGGCTAGCAGAGTGCAAAGTCAGCAATCATGATGCATGACAGAATCACCAATGTATGCACTTAAATTAGCACATTGATTCTCCTAGTTATTGAATGCCCATCATTCAAACTATGGCCCTGACTGTGCCAAAAAAATGTCTCTTCACAGAGTGCTCCCAGAAGAGAGTCATTATCAACTGTGATAGCCATGGAAAGGAATTACTTCCTGAAGCATTCCTTATCACAACAACAGAAGGGGTCTCCGACCTCTAACCTTTCAAGGAGAGGTGTCCTTTGTTGTCTGACCGGTAGAGCGTGTAAAGGATGTGTGCAGTGTTGTCCGTGTTATGTTGGTCTGTTTGTGCAACATCCAGCTCTCCACAACCATCACAAAGGTTCCAGAGTTGTTATCAGCATTTCACGTTTTTGTTTAGTTTCTCATAAATATCACTCACTTTAATGTTGCTGCTCCAGCAGATGGCTGCAAAGGAAATTGCAATTGCCCGAGAGAAACAAAATGCAACATTATGTTTTGCAGAATTGCATTGGCTACAAATTATGAACACAAAATATGGTTGATTTTTTCCCTACAAATCCCTTTTCCCTATAAATACATCCAGATTATATTATGTAGTGAATTACTCTTTGGCAGTTTTAAAATATAAAATATTTTAACTTGCTCAGGTATATAGGTACACTGGTTCTGTAATGAACTAATCTTCTAGTTCAATTGTAAAAACAGTAACACTAAACAAAAACAACAACAAAGAAAACTAACAGGAAACTCACTGCCAAAATGGCCACAGCAATGAAGACGAAGGACTGAAGAATTTGGTATTTGTTAGTTAGAGAACCCAACATGAGTGCGGAGGGGGTGGGCCTGGGACAGCAGATATCAGTGTTGAGCCTTTTGGAGGTGTCATGGGTCTAATTCAATGAAACACAAATGAAGGAAGGTGCCTGCATGATAACCCCAGTGAAATGCTCTTGAAGGCTGTTCTGTTGGGGATGTTCTTTGCCCACAAAGGTTGCTTTGTAGATAATTTGGTTTTTGATGGTAAATAGGCCTGGCTGTCAGTAGTTTTGGTAGGCTATGTGTGAAAAAAAGGTATGCGTTAGAAAAAAACACATAATCATAATCATATTTTTTGCAATATGTTTGTTATGTATGGCCTAAGGAGTGATTTTGACTGGAACTTGCATTGAGGAGATGAATAGCTGTTGTTGTGAATCGTTTTTTCTTTTCTTTCCCATCATGTCCAAGATGAAAAGATGTCAAATTGATAGGATGTCAAAGTGTGGCATGATCGCTTGGTATGTTAAGAACCAAGAAAAGAAACTGGAATTGTGAAAATTACACTGCAAAAATAGGTCCGATCTGATGTGCCACAAAGCTGCCAGATCTGCATATTAAAACACAGTGACAACGGTATGAAAATGTAATATAGTTCCAAATGAAACCTATCAAGTGCACAATTGGTGACTCTTAGGTAGATGGCGCCATCGACATGGGTACATGGGCAACCTCAGCCTCGATCGAGATCCCAAGTCGCTTAGCTCTGCTCTGCCTGTGGGGTACCTGATTGGTTTGGGTAAAGACTAGCACACAATATGCCCATCCTCCCCCCACAACTACTCTCATATACGCCAACGATCGCATAGTCCACAAGAACTGGCAGAGAGTGCCGCAGTTTGTCATACTTTTTTGTATTTCTTAATAGCGCACTGGTGACCCTGACAGACTATCGGAGTGCCGATCGTTACGCACGAGAGAGACTACCGGACAGTTTTGTCATGTGCAGTTTGAATGTTAGTAAATTGTACTTGAGAGAAACGGCAACTGCTGCTCTAACATAGGCTATTATTATGTCTGCGACAAAAAGTTATGGAGTGAAGTAACCATTGTGCAAGGACTTTGCGTAAAGCGCTCAGCGCGACGTTGCATTTCATTTTTGCTTCTCTTCCTTAAGATTTTGCCTAACATCTCAAGAGGAGAGCAACCTTTTCTGTTATAGTTGAAGATGTCAGCAATTGAGAGACAGTGAGTTGTTGTTTTCCTACAAAAAATAACCAGGCACACGAATCGGGCAACAACTGTGAGATTATGTCTGCGATTAGAAGGAAATTTGGAGAGGACTACCAGGTGGTCAATACCAACCAAGCAGTCGGTTTCACTGCTCCAGCCAAACGGAAACGCCAGCGGTTCGTGGACAAGAACGGACGCTGCAATGTCCAGCATGGTAACCTTGGCGGCGAGACCAGCAGATACATATCGGATCTCTTCACAACACTCGTGGACTTGAAGTGGCGATGGAACCTATTGATTTTTCTCTTAACTTACACCGTTGCTTGGCTCATAATGGCATTTATGTGGTGGATCATCGCGTACATTCGCGGGGACATAAACCACGGGCACGACGAGTCATACACCCCGTGCGTCGCCAACGTGTACAACTTTCCTTCGGCTTTCTTATTCTTCATCGAGACTGAAGCGACCATCGGTTACGGTTACCGATACATAACAGAGAAGTGCCCAGAGGGAATCATCCTTTTCCTCTTCCAGTCGCTGCTCGGCTCCATCGTTGACGCGTTCCTCATCGGCTGCATGTTCATCAAGATGTCCCAGCCGAAGAAGCGGGCGGAGACACTGATGTTCAGCCAGGACGCGGTCATCTCGCAGCGGGACGGCAAACTCTGCCTCATGTTCCGCGTGGGAAACTTGCGAAACAGCCACATGGTGTCGGCACAGATCCGGTGCAAACTTATCAAGGTAGGTAAAATGCGCAGCGCATCAGAGGACAATACCATATAAAGCTTGTGCGCAATTTGTGTCCCCTCCATGTGTAAATTGTGTACATTAAATTCTGGATCTGTCTGTGTGGTGGTGCGTGTGTGTGTGTGTGTGTGTGTGTGTGTGTGTGTTGTGTGCAGTGCGGAACATGCAGGGGGGGGTAATCAAATGAATGAAGGCGTCCAGCATCATTCTCTGTAATAAAGCAAGAGTGATCTGATTGAATGTTGGTACATGTCATGCTTAGATGGATTTACATTCAGGTGCAGTTGTTCCTGTGAGTGTGTGAAAGAAACAAATAAAGAGAGTTAGTGTGTGTGTGTGTGTGTGTGTGTGTGTGTGTGTGTGTGTGTGTGTGAGTGAGTGAGTGAGTGAGTGAGTGAGTGAGTGTGTGTGTGTGTGTGTGTGTGTGTGCACGCGCGCACATGTGAAAGAGGGGGATAGAGACAGTGAGCAAAAGAGAGTTGGGAGACAACCAACAACACCAAAATTGACTAACAGGAGCTGGCTTCTAATAAGTGTGGATTTGTTGGACGGTGATCTGCCTCCCCCCGGCATTGAGCTACACTGGATGTGATGAGATGGGAGAGAGATGGTGTAGATACACCTCATTCTTACCTGTCAGCACCAGGCCCTGTAATGAGGCCTCAGCCTTGATAGATGTTTCCCATGTCCTCCCAGCACACCCAGTGAAAGGTGTGTTGAAGCTAACCTGAGGGACCACATCAAGCTTACCGAGAAGGGGAGGATGTGTTTCTTACAAAACAGTTCCGATTGGGGGCGGGGGGGGGGTTTGGCAGTGAAGCATGTAATGACAACATGTGGACAAAGCTTGTGGGAGTTTTTTTATGTGGAATTGGAAACTAATGACTAAAACAAAATCATATGATATGATTGTAACAAAAAAGTATGGTTTTATTGCTTTACTTACACACAGCCCAAAACTACAAAGCCACCATAAACAATTGTTTGTCTGGGGTAATTCATTCTCATCTGCTTGAGTACACAGCACAAGCAGTGCATCTTGTCCCTTGAGCTCTATAAATCCGTTAGTCCGCTTGACAAATAACTCATACATAAATAGCCATCAGAAGATGTGTTTGCTCCAGACATATGCTTCTAAGCGCAGCAGGCAGAATCACTCCAGTAATAAATCATTTAATATTGCTTTAAAGGCATCGCATTTTACTTTTATTTACTAATGGTTCAAAATAGCTCTAATGGCCGTTTGTTTCGGATGAGTGTGACAGTTTGAACCATGGTGTCTCTGAAGCGGATTGCTGTTAAGAGATGTACCCTTTTATTTTGTAGACAGCATGAGCAGACTTGATTCTGCTGCTGGCTTAGGTTCAGTGGGACTGAATGGACCATGGGTTCGGTTCAAACTCAGCAGTATTATGTTGCCTTTGGAAGAATGATAAAGAGAAAGATAAAGACAGAGAGAGAGAGAGAGAGAGAAGAAAAGCTGGGATACGACATATAGCCCAAGGTCATTCGTATTTACATGTTAAGTATGCACAAACAGCAAAACATGCAGTACCGTTCAAATCAGGCAAGAGTCAAAATACCCCCGCCCCTCGTGATTTATTAAATCTCTCTTGATCTTTATAAATAGTTGGTGATTCCCCCAAGAGCACCACTGCGCAGAAAGAAGTTGAATAACCAATCACATTTCACTCCGTGTTCTACAGTAGTATCTCTATGTATGTGACAAATACAAGTCTTTGACTCCAGGTGAGATCCACACACACACACACAAGCACACTTTCCATTCTCTGTTTCAGTGGATAGAGTGAGGCAGGGTCAAGGTTTCTCCGTTTCTTAGCTGTCTGTCAAGAGGGGAGGTAGCCTTGAGTTTTCCTGTCTCCAGAAGTTGGCCTCTTCACCTGAATTCACTCTGGAGCCTCTGTGTTACTAATGCAAGGTTGTTATGGTATATCAGTCTGTATAGTATACATTTATTGGGTGGCAGTGGCTCAGGAGGTAGAGGAGTCGC
Source organism: Alosa sapidissima (assembly GCF_018492685.1). NCBI lineage: Eukaryota > Metazoa > Chordata > Actinopteri > Clupeiformes > Clupeidae > Alosa > Alosa sapidissima. Next base: position 18,004,588 of record NC_055980.1, read on the forward strand.
CCAGTAACTGTCAAGGTTGCCGGTTTGAACCTAACTCCTCCTGACTCAAAAATTGCTCCTGAAGTGCAGGTTGGCGCCTTGCATGGCAGATTCCGCCATCGGTGTATGAATGTGTAATTTAGATTAGATTAGATTATATTCGATTAAACTTTACTGCCATTGTGCAGAGTACAAGTACAAAGACAACAAAATGCAGTTTGCTAACCAGAAGTCTAAAAAAGCAGAAAAGTGCAATGTGATATACAAAGTATAGACAGGTGGTGCATAGGCAGGACAAGATATATAGTTCAGTGCAGACAGTAGTATACAGTTGGTTTACAGAAGGTGGTTTAGAGTAATATAAATTAAACTAGAAATGCAATTCCAAGGAATTACCAGTGCATGAAAATGCTAAAGTTGTGATGTAAAATATCATGTATAGTTAAAACAGATAATACAGAGATGGTTACTACGGTGATGCTAGGATAGACATGGTGGTTGCATAGCTTAATAAAAGTTGATAGTTTAAAAGTAGACTGTTTAAAAACTGAATGTAGATAGTTTAAAAGTTGTTGATAGACAGTAGATAGTTTAAAAGTTGTTGATAGACAGCTAGTTTCATAGATAGTTTAATGATAATTTAAAAGTAGACCGTTTAAAAGTTGAAGGTAAATAGTTTAAAAGTTGTTGACAGACTGGAAGTTTAATGAATGTTGATATTCAAATAGTTTAATGGCTGTGTATAGGTAGATATTTGACGATTACTGAAAGTTGGAATGGCTCTAATGTTTGCTAGCAGTTATGCTAAGATTTTTAACTATGCTAACCATGCTACTTAGCTAATGTTTTATAGCAGTGCTAGCAATGCTAACATGCTAACCATGCTACTTAGCTAACTAACGCTTTCTAGCAGTTTAATGAATGTTGATATTCAAATAGTTTAATGGCTGTGTATAGGTAGATATTTGACGATAACTGAAAGTTGGAATGGCTCTGATGTTTGCTAGCAGTTATGCTAAGATTTTTAACTATGCTAACCATGCTACTTAGCTAAGGTTTTATAGTACCATGCTACTTAGCTAACTTAGCTAACGTTTTCTAGCAGTTTTGATAAACATGCTAACTATGCTAGCAATGGTAACTATGCTAACCATGCTACTTAGCTAACTTAACTAATGTTTTCTAGCAGTTTTGCTAAACATGCTAACTATGCTAGCAATGTTAACATGCTAACTATGTTAACCATGTGACTTAGCTAACCTAGCTTATCATTTTTAGTAGCTATGCTAACAATGCTAACTAGCATGCTAACAATGTTAACATGCTAACTATGTTAATTATGTGACTTAGCTAACCTAGCTAATCATTTTTAGTAGTTATGCTAACTATGCTAACTAGCATGCTAACAATGCTAACTATGCTAACCATGTTACTTAGCTAACTTAGCTAATCATTTTTAACAGTTTTACTAAAAATGCTAACTAGCATGCTAACAATGCTAACTATGCTAACCATGTTACTTAGCTAACTTAGCTAGGCATTTTTAGCAGTTTTGCTAAAAATGCTAAAAATGTTAACAATGGTAGCAATGCTAACCATGCTAACTAGCTACAGTGGGTAGGAGTCATAGTTGATGACAAGTAACAATTACAATGGCTGAACAGTTAACAAGTTCAGTAGTTTAAAGGGTTAAATGGTTTAATAGTGAAATATTGTAGTGAGGACTTTTATTTTGAAACAGTTTTTGGCAGAGGAAGCAGTTGAACAGGATGTGTAGTCTTAATAGGGCCAGTTTGTATGCTTAAAGCCTGAGACTGGCAGTTGATCCAGGTGGCCTGAACACCTGCCATAGGATTCTAATTGCTTAATGGCCGTATTATGATGTCATAATCGGCAATGTTAAGTCTATGGGGATTTTTAAAAAGTTTTTCTTTAATAGTTTAAAAAGTATAAAAGTTTCAAAGTTGAAAAGACATAGCAGCTTGGTTCGTTTGAAGACCTACGTTACAAAGTTTGAACAAAGTTTCTGAGTTAAACTGTTCAAGAGAAATTGTGTACGGAAAAAGTGGTAAGCGGAATAATAATAAGAAGTTGTTGTTGTTGTTGCTGTTGCCTTGGAAGAACAGTACAGTGCATTTTCATGCACTGTAATAAATTAAAAATGAAGGTAAAGTGTTTTGAGTGGAAAAAGGTACTATATAAAAGCAGTCAATTTACTATTTATTATAAACAATATAATATGCTTCTTCTTTTCATACTCATGCTGCCAGGCAGCATAAAAAACAAGGTATTCAGATAAACACTCAAACAAGGAACACTCAGTAATAAACAGTTATTCTGAGGCACTCACAAGGAATATTAAAAAGCCTTTATTTTAAACTTGGCTATCCATTAAAAGATTTTGGCTTTTTAATTTATATTCCTTGTGAGTGCCTCAGAATTACTGTTTATTTCAGAAACATTTTGGATCTCCAAGCCGAAGAGCACCAGAGGAATAGACATCTCAACACCCAAGCAGCACTCCTAGTAACTCGTTTGTGGACCTAAGGAACACTCAGTACTTCCAAACACTACACCTACTTCAGTTGCAGCCATCTACATGCATGATACAGTATCGGCTGATAGATTTATTTATTTCCCTTGTGGAGAGAAAGAGAGAGAGACTACATAGTGAAGAGTTGGCAAAAAACAGGAAAGAGATAGATAGAGTGATGGAGAAGGAGAGAAAGTGTGATTAAGAAGAAACAGAAAAAGTGGTAGAACAAACAGAATGAGGAAATGTAGGATGACTGACAGATGGAGCACCCTGCACTGTCGTCCGCAATGAGTCCCAGGCAACAGAGTGTGTGTATGTGTGTGTGTGTGTGTAGTGTAGTGAGAGAGAGAGTGATTCTGACACTGTGTGAGAGAGAAGGAGCAACTCTGCATACGAGAGAAATGAGAAATAGAGGGGAAGGAGTATGTGTGTGTGTGTGTGTGTTTGCTTGTGTGTGTGTGTGTGTGTGCATACTGTCATAAAAAACAAGAGTTTGTCTGCTGGGATGCGCGCCTATGTATCTCACATGACAGGTGACAGATCTCAGCAGCTCATTCGGCCCATGCTCCTCTCCACATCCACTGTCCTGCAACACAACACCCTTAAACAACAACAACAACAACACCTGCAAAGATGCAATGCTCTGAATCCTCCCTCAAGCAAGCATCAGCAGTGGCATGAGAAACATCCCAATATCTCTCTGGCTGGCTAGTCTGCAGCGTAAGCACTATGTCTCAGGCCAGTGATTTAGCCCCCGCCTTCTCTCCTCATCCTTCCCTCCGACTCTTCCATCCTTCTCTCTGTCTCTTACCATCTCTCCCTCCTTCCTCTTCTTCTGGTCCTCCTCTCCAACTCCCTCCATCCTCTGGTGTGCTGGAGATAAGGCAGGTGAGGCTGGGTGAGAGTCAGGGTTGGTTAGGTTGTTGGAGGCGGGGTTATTTTATTTATTTATTTCCTTGTTTTGGTTTGGTTTGTTTATCTATTTATTTCCCAGCCAAGGTGCATTATCTGAAGCAGGGCAGAAAAAATAAAAGAACTGATCGGGGGGTTGGGTGGTTGAGGCTGAGGTTCCGCTTGTGAGGATTCCACAGGCTGTAGGTAGAGGACGGCGTTGTTGTGGGGGTTGTGTGTGTGGGGGGGGGGGGGGCAATTTGGCTGAGGGATTGTGGTGTGCTAGAATTCAAATGAACAAATGAAAAAAAGTAAATCTGAACCTTATCATGTAAATGAAGAACTTTCGTATTCTGCAAGCTTCAGACATTGACACATCTTAGCAAGTGTGAAGAATGAACGCATGGGGACTGAATGAGAAAGAAATACTTGTGCTTTAATGTAGAGGCTCATTCCCTGATATAGTAAGTCCCTTTGTGATTTCCGTTCTGCAGTGAGCGTTGCATTTTGTACAGTTCACTGCAGCAAAAAATGCATTCTCCAGGGATATGTTGCAAAGTATATATAAATATATGCAGATATTGCATCAGAGCGAGATTGAAGTTAATGTTTTCTGCACTGAATCATCAGTGCCTTCATTTTGGTTAATTTCCTGACACAGGTTGCACTCATTATCTCGCATTAAGCAATTGTGATTAGCAGCACACAATATTTACTGGTGTAGGTGGGTGTCTGTCAGATGTGTGTGTGTGTGTGTGTGTGTGTGTTTGTGTGTGTGTGTGTGTGTGTGTGTTTAATTAGTTTATTAGTTTATTTGTCAGGGACCATGCACAGTTCAATCCCTGTACCAGAGTTAGCTATACTATTTACATCTCTGGTCAAATTTACATCTGTGGTTTACATGTGTGTGTCTGCATTCTCATGTATCCTATTTTGTGTGTTCTCATGTGTGTACAGTATGTAAGTATGCTGAATACATGGCCAGGTTAGGCATGAGCACAGTGAAAATGACAGATTCCCTGTGGGTGGTGGTGTTAGTCTATGTGTGTGAGTGAGTATTTGTGTGTGTGTGTGTGTGTGTACTCTATGTATGTGATTGTGTGCACGCCTATGAGTGTGTGTGATAGAGTAAATGCGTGACTGAGAATATGAATATGTGTGTGTGTGTGTGTGTGTGTGTGTGTGTGTGTGAAATGTGAAAGAACATTCTGGAAAGTGTGTGTTTTCGGGGGAGGGGGGCGCAAGGGCGGAGGAGTGCACAGCGGGCGGCGGCAAGAGGTGGTGAGGAGGAGGAGGTGAAGGACATGAATAAATATCACCTGAGGTCCCACGCTGGGCCTCCAGCTCTAGAGGGGTGAGCGGGATATCTCGGCTCCTCCATGCATTCCCATGCCCTCTCATAGGCTCCACGGGCTTCCCAGCCACCTTGGGGAACCCAGCTCCATACTGCCTTACAGCTTCTAGCTGAGTGGAGTCTGCTTTGAAGATGGAGATTTGAACACTGCCTGTCAGAAACACTTTGATTTTTTTCTTCTTTGTGTGTGTGTGTGTGTGTGTCTGTTTGGCACTTTTCTTCACATCCCCCACTCATGCTTCCTCTCCCCCTCTCTTTTTTTCTTTCTGTCTCATACATCTATTCTCTATCTATTTATCTATCTATCTCTCTCTCTCTCTCTCTGTTTCTCACACACACACCCTTCCCACACTCTTCCCTGTTTCATCATTCATGTCTCACTCACCTCTCACTCATTCACATCTGCCACACCACCTACCTATCTTTTTTTAATACTCTCCACATAAAACATGCTGAGTGGAGTTTTCTTTCCTCTCCATAAAATGAACAGCCATTGCCCTGAGGTGTGTCTAATTAAGCATGCTTCATTCTCTGGCCCTTATTTTACATCAGAGTCATCAGAAGTTAAAGCACAGTCCATGGTTAGGAATAGCAATACGAATTCTGATTCACTGTGTCCAGAGCCATTCACAGGGGACATCTTTATCCAATGGGACTCCCAAAATGATATGTAGGCCTAGGTGAGGTAACTGAATAGCAATGATATGAAAGACATGAATCAAAAGTATAAAACCTGTAGCCATTGACAGCGGCCAGTCATTGTCTTTTTGGAGTGGTCATTAGACATATTTATCGGACCTCAGAATGTTCTGAAGGCCAGTTAGATAGATAGATAGATAGATACTTTATTAATCCCCAGGGGGAAATTCAAGTTTATGTTAATGGAACATCAGCATTCTGAAGAGTTAACATTGTATTAGTTGTGTTATGTAAATAAACTTGCCTCACTTTATTGGTGAGTGGCGTACTGACAAGCACCTCTACAGTGCCACCATGGCAGAGACCCATACTGACCTGCTCCGTGTGGGTTCCTCTCAGAGACCGTATGGGGAGGCGGTCAGTGTTGACTCACTGCTGCCGGGTGAAATGTCCCGACACACACACACATATTCACACACACACACACACACAGACACTTTTTTTTAATTTTTATCGAGAACGGCACGGTGAGCGTGTAGCCCGGTCTGTTCACCATCTGTGTCCTGAAAGTGTCAGCTCAGGCCATTGCACCATCCGTGCAACAGGGCTTGGGAACGCTAAACTAAACTCTCTACCACAGACAGACATGCCGAATCCAGAGAGGAGGAGGACAGAGCATTCTAAAGGAGCTTGGTCGCTTTCTCTGAGTTGACTTTGATCAGCTACATTCTGTGTCTGCGTACAGAATACAAGCAGTAACAATATTCATCCTTTTACAACGCTTTTACAACACAAGTTTTAGTTGAAGAATTAAAGCAAAATACAATGACAGACATGAGGATTAATGGATCATGTCTTAAAGCTGTGGATTTGATGTCTGTCTCGTTTGGTCATCAACAGCCAGACAAACAGATACCCTGTCTCTGCTGAATGACTAATGAAAGCTAAGTAGATGTGGGCTTGGACTCTGTACTGGATGGGAAACCTCTTGGTAAAACAAAGTTGCTGCTGGAAGTGGTGTTGGTGATTTAGTAACAGACAGTCTGACCTCTTGTCATAAGACAGTCACAATGCCCCAGTACAGTGACGGGGACAGCGGGCTCCTTCAGATGAGACGTTAAAGCAAAGTCCTTTTAGGCAAGTCCCTCCACTCGGTGGTCATATTGCAACATTTTTTGGGCAGTTTTCGGGCATCTATTTCGGAAGAAATGCGCATTCGTAATAGCCTAGAAATCTAGACGCGCCCCTAGCGGCCGCAAATTACATTTGCTGTCAGGGCTAGTCTAGCAACTCTCCGTTGGCTTGTGAGCTCCAGAAATCAAAACTTAATCAGGCCAATGACATTGTGTATAGAGTCGTTAGGTGGGCTTAACATAATGATTGATGGCAGAGTTGCAACGGTTTGGCTTGAATTCCCTGCTACTTGAAAACAAATAAGATGGATGTTGCTGCTGGCGAACAGTGTGACACGAGTTAAGCTTTTATTAAGTAGGCAAACGTTTGAACTAGCCAACTAGCTCCGCTGGTGGGAAACACATTGGACTCATAGCGCTGCCGCTGTCCTATTGCGTGCAGAGGGAATTTGAAAGACAACTGATTATCCCGCCCCTCGGACTGAGCACTGCGAACGGTGTTTGCCCAGACCCTACATTTTAATGTGGGCCTGGCTCGTCAGGCTACATTCGTAAGGCTTCACTACACCAAACTTGCTCCAGCGGCGAGATCAAAACACATGATTGGCACAATGTCTTCACAACACACCATATGATTGGCTCAATGTATTCACATCACACCACATGATTGGCTCAATGTATTGACATGTAGACATTTTGCCACGGAAGGTGTGGGATATGTGTAGACAACTGCGTTACAAATTAACCCCATGCATTTCTATGGAGGATTTTTTGAGTGCTGTGTCTCCTCATTAGAAAGTCGCTGGTTAAAGCAAAGTCCTGACCCCACTGAGGTTAATGAAAGATCCAATGGCACTTATCACAAAGAGTAGGGGGTTAACTGGTGTCCTGGCTAAATTCCCAACCTGGCTCAGTCATTTCATCTCCCTAATCAGCCGCTAAGTGTAATTGGCTGATTCATTCTCTCACTCTCCACCTCAAGCTGGTATATGTGATGAGCGTTCTGGTACAAAATGTCTGTCATGTTTCACCCAGGTGGGTGCTACACATTGGTAGTGGTGGTAGTAGTGAGGTTCTAGCCTGATATCAGACTCAAGTACTTTGTTGAAGAGAGTCTGGGTAGTCTCCATTTGGAAATGTTTCCAATCATTGTCATGGTATCATTGGTCCAGCTTAACCAATCACATTGATTAGAGATTCTTAAAGTTACTTCCTACTTCGTCTAACCTAGCCTAACCTTCACAAACTAATAAACAGCATCGGCAGTCAGGAAACAATATATTTACCTTTACTGCATAAAATTACAGTTTGCAGTCGTTTCTGCTACCGTTTACGTCTGCTCTTTTGATTTTCACACTAATAGCATCCTCTCTCATTGCTGATTGGCCCACCAACCTGGTCAATGAGATGAAAATGAGCTGAGACACAGGTGGGCAGGGCCAGGCCTCTGAGGTTCCCCCTTCACTGTAAAATACTTACTAGATATATAAATATGATGTTGTTCTCTTCTGCTCAATGTCATTTACCTGTCTCACCTCACAGATTAAGTCATAAATGGTAACATTTTATTTCATGTCTCTTTCTCTCTCTGTCCCCCATCTCTCTTCTTCCATCTCTCTTTTTTCTTTTCCACTCAATACGCCCTCTTTTCCTCCATCTCTCTCTCCCCCTCCATCTCTCTTCCTCCATCTCTCTTTTTTCTTTTTCTCTCAATACACCCTCTCTCTTTTTTCTTTTACTCCATCTCTCTCTCTCCCCCCTCCATCTCTCTCCCCATCTCTCTTTTTTCTTTTTCTCTCTATACTCCCTCTTTTCTTCCATCTCTCTTTATCTCCCCCTCCATCTCTCTCTTACTCTATCTCTCTTTTTTCTTTTCCTCCATCTCTCTCTCTCTCTCTCTCTCTCTCTCTCTCTCTCTCTCTCTCTCTCTAGTCTCGTCAGACCCCTGAGGGGGAGTTCCTGCCGCTGGACCAGCGCGAGCTTGACGTGGGCTTTGGGACGGGTGCAGACCAGCTCTTCCTCGTGTCGCCGCTCACCATCTGCCACGAGATCAATCCCAAGAGCCCCTTCTTCGACCTGTCCAAGCGCTCGCTGATGAACGAGCAGTTCGAGATTGTCGTCATTCTGGAGGGCATTGTTGAGACCACAGGTGAGGGGGATTGAGTGGCTGCGGCACACCTGAATCTGCATAGGATGCAGAGATGTACAAAATTGGATGAGTAAACTGGTGGCAAAGTAACCCCCCCCCCCCCCCCCCCCCCAAACACACACAGACACACACACAAAGCTGAAAACTTAACACATAATAACCTCTGATACTTGTGAAAACCTTAATAACACATTCCACCGTCAAAAAACCTCCCGAATGAACAGTTTAACAAGTGCTGTCAGGTGCAGGAAAATAGCAAAACACATCCTTTAAAAAATAGGTGCGGCAATTAAGGTGTCTCACCATAATTGCTTTAATAATCACACTATGATAGGATTTGTGCTTCATACCTCTTATCATCCACTCCAAACAGGCATTTAGTTGGACCCACCCACCAGGGTCCATTAGTCTCTTTCTCTCAGCCTTTCTCTCTCTCTCTTCTATTCTCTCCCTTTCTCTTCATGTCAAGGCAGCACGCATGTTTTGGATTCCAGGTATTAAATGTTCTAATGGTTTAATGGCATGATAAGGGTTAATGGTTAAACAAACCAGAGTTTGTTGCCTCTCACGGTCTCTCCCACTGGCACTGTATCTGTTCATCTCTCTCTCTCTCTCTCTCTCTCTCTCTTATTGGGCTTTGTTAGTTTGACCTTAATATATTCGGCACAACAAATAAATAAAGTGTCCCTACAAAAGAAATAATCTCAAAGTGTTTTATTGGCATGACAAATACACACTTGCATAGCCAAAGCTGTTATTCTTATTCTGACCACCCTCTCCCTCCCTCTCTCTTTCTCTCTCTCTCTTTCTCCCTACCCCTCTCTATCTCTCTGTTTCTCAGGTATGACATGTCAGGCCCGTACGTCCTACACGGAGGACGAGGTGCTGTGGGGTCACCGCTTCCTGCCCGTCATGTCCTTGGAGGACGGCTTCTTCCGGGTCGACTACTCCCAGTTCCACAACACGTTTGAGGTCAACACGCCGCCACTCAGCGTCAAGGAGCAGGAGGAGAACACCTCTTTGCCCTCTCCGGCGCCCATCACACCCCTGTCCCCGAGCTTTGGGGAAACGCGGGGTCGCCGTGAGCGCATCTTCTCCCTGGGCGGGGTCTCCCACTTCGAAGAGCAGGGGCTCGGCGGGGGGAGGCTCCCCAGTAAGCTTCAGAGGATGAGCTCTAGGAATGGGAAAGAGAGTCTGAGACCTGGTGGAGGAGGAGGAGGAGGAGGTGGAGGTGGAGGAGCGCCACCCACGGAGAAGGCGTACAGCACGGGCGACCTGCCCCTAAGGGTCCAACGCCTTGGTTCCATCCCGTGCCAGCCGGCGGAGGCTGAGGAGCAGCTGAAGCTTCAGCTACGGGCGGTGGTCAAGCCCGGTTCAGAGACGCACCCCTCTGGTGGTGGGGGTGGCGTCAGCGGCGGGGGGGAGAGGGGGGAGCACGACCAGCACAGACTCCCGCTGGCCTCCGTGCCCAGCCCCAACCCCATGGCCACTGCAGGGGGCCGCCCGGAGGACAACTTGCCTGCGAAACTGCGCAGGATGAACGCAGACCGCTAGTCTTGGAGTCTTGGAAGAGTGAACTCTGACCCTTGGCTCATCAGTGGGTGACCAAGCGGGACATTTAAGCAATCAACAAATCAGCAGGGCCCCCCCCTCCACTCACACACACACACACGCACACACACACACACACACACACACACACACACAAATAAGAAATGAGTCATTTGGAATTTAACTGTGATATATTATTTCCTGACCTTTTTCTTGATTTCCACTTTTTAGTACACTCAGTACTAAGTACGCTCTCTGTCACACTTTCTGTCCATCCTTTTGCTACTACAGCTATTATAGTAAATGACTATTTAAATGTCATGGTATGCTTTTTACTCTAAGACAACATTCAGTACATTAGCGCCTTTAGAGCTTGAAACTGCAGTGCATCTGTATTCATTTGGAGGCTAACATGCTCCCAGAGGGGGAAGAGCTATACTGTGTTGTTGGTGTATTTGTACTGCTGCCAGCTGAATCAATGGGAGCCCATTTTTCAGTTCATTTGCGATATTTTGCACACTGACAGGGGACCCATCCAAAACTAATTTTCAACCAATTTTGTGGTCCTTTTCCCTCTAGTGCCATGAGCAAGTCTTACATTCCTACTTTTTATCGACATTTTATCTACAATATAGAGGATTTAGACCTTTAATTATGGATACCTTTAATTAGGAGAGCACACCTTTTAATAAAACATGTAATATTTTACTCCAGTATCAGAACTTCATATGAACATATATTAATTTAGTAGATGCTTTTAGCCAAACCAAGCTAAGGTGCAGCGAAGATATAGATTGTAATTAGAGTGAGAGGTTCCTGGTTAAGGACCCTATGATATTGATGTGGTTATTATCTTGCTCTACTTGGAGTAAGACACACTTAAAGGGGCTATATGTAGAACTCTGTTGAATTTGTGTTGTCTTCAACGCATCAGCGGCACTCTTACTGACTTGCATTGTGTTCGATACAGTGCCACTGAGGTCCAAACTAGCATTGCAAGAGAGACGGTCCGCCTCCGGTTCTTTATCATGCTAGCTTTAGAGGATATCTGGACAGCACAGAGCATCTAAAGGGGTTTTTGAGATTATGTCAAAATGGTTATTTCTTCACATTCTGTTGATATTTTTTTTTTTGTAATTTGTAAATGTTGTAAACTAAAAACAATACACGTAGCACATAGGAAAAATTCATCCCTGGTAGTCATGGATCTGGTGTTTGCATTATGGTGCTATTCCAGTTCAGTGCTGTTCGAAGCTATGTTTTCTGTAATCAGTCAGTACTTTTACATGCACAGTTAAGTCGAGCTACAATATAGCTCAACTAGCCCATTCAATTGGACTACTGTACTTTGTCCCAGTATACAAGCACAGGAGGGGAATCGAATCATTGATTGAATATGTCCGACACAGCTACGATATATAAATCGCTTTCGGCTTGTTAGCATTTGGGCATTTTCCAATTTACCTGTAACGTCACAGAGCAAAACAGCTGACATACAATTAAGCTGGCAGCAAATTGGTTCCCATGTCGAGCAAGGAATTTTGACAACTTTACAGCTCTGTACATTTCGTACGTAATGTACACTTTATTTGTTTTTTTGTGAATGAGATAGCCCTTGTGGTTATGGTGTTATCCACAGCACTTTTTCTGTTACTTACACAGATTTCACAATGCCAGCATAGAGTATGGGGGTAGCACTAATTAAAAAATGCATATCTCTTTTATCTGCAAGATCATGCAAATTGCACTGTAAGTAGAAAAACACTATAGCTTGCTCCAGCAGCATTTGCTTTCAAGAATTAACTTGATTTAGTTTCAGTTGATACTTTAAATTATTGTTGTTATAACAATATAGACTGGAGTGAGGTACTAGCCTAGTGCTTCCTCCCTAGATTTGAGTGCACTGGACACATTTTAATATTAACACCTGTGCAATATTGGAATAAATCATCAAAATAAATGATTTTGAAATGAATTTGTTGGTGTTGGCTGTGCTTTGTGAATTTCCACATGCATGTTTTAGAAAAGACAAAAAATAACATTTTTAACATTTAGATTGTTTATTGTTTAGCTTAATTCACCTTAATTTAACAGCTTCGGAGTGTAGCAATACTCCGGGCTGACTGAGACTTCATTTCTGAAACAATCCCTAGACAAATTTCTATTCCTACAGGAGTCATTGGAATGGTTATATGACTTTTTTCCGGTTGAATGGTGGCCGTCTCACTTCCCCCTAGCGCCTGTGAGCGGAAAAAACACCCTTGCAACTTTGGCCCGGCAGGCCGACGGCTCCAGTGTCAGGAAGTATAAAGGTGTAACGAATTCCTTTACTGCATTTAAATACACATACACGCCAGGCACCGACTAGAACATGGTAGCGATGGAGTTTCTCAGACATTCGTCATGACAGAGCCAGCGAAAAAGAAGCAAAAACCGAGAAAACAGCGAAGAAATTGCCAATACTGCATAGTTTCTCTTTTAGGCCTAAAATACTTGTGCAATGCTGGTGCAATGACAAGGACACATCAGACATTCTGTCACTTACATCTCAGTGCAGTGTGTATTTAGCCTACCATATCTGTTTGCTTTCATCTCAGCCAGTAAATTTAGTTGAAAACAAATGCTTTCTAACAACAGACTGCCTTAGTTGAGCCAAAGTCCTTCCACTTGGTGGACATATTGCAACGCATTTCGGGCACTTAACGGGCATCTATTTCGGGCAGAAATGCACGTGTGCAATACTTCACAACACCAACCTCGCAATGTATTCACATGTCGGCTTTTGGCCGGAGAAGGGGAGGGATATGTGTAGACAACTGCCATATTGGCATTACAAACTAACCCTATATATTTCTATGGAGGAGTGCTGTATCTCCTCATTAGAAAGTCTCTGGTTGAACCTACTTATAGAACCTCTATGGGCCATTCTCTGTATGGCAAGGCCACCAAACCAGCAATGGTGCGTCAACATAGCCTCCGCTATCGCTAATTGCCATCTCCGTGGCAACCCCTGTTTTCACCTCAGGCAGTGGGAAGCGGAAGTGAAGTTAATGAATTCAATTTGTTTAGAAGGGGAAATAAATCTTGGACACGTTCCCCGTGCTCAGCGAAAGCCAGACGTCACAAGTTTATTACTCTTAAATGGCCGTTGTAAATGAGAGGAAATTCTTGAGCTTTCCATTGCACTCTGCTGGTGCTCTGAGAGAGAGAGAGAGAGAGAGAGAGAGAGAGAGAGAGAGAGAGAGAGAGAGAGAGAGAGAGAGAGAGAAGAGATTCACTTTCCATCTGTGCGGATGCCGATTCTGGTCCTGACGTCAAGCGAGGATGTGACTCATGCTGAGAAGGTCATATGCAGCCAGACCAGTTCAGACGTAGGCTACTCATTTTCACACACACACACACATACACACTCCTCAAAGACCTCTGAAAAGGCACTTGATCGACATTGCCTCTCCACAGTTTCGGTCTGAATGAGGGAGTTCATCAGTCTCTGGTCCCGATGCATGCAGCAATAACCACAAAAAAGCCCTGATTGCAAAATTCCTTTTCCCTTTGATGTCGTTCACCATATGTGCTCACTGCAGCTGTGAACAGAAAGGGACTCTTATGGTTTTTCTGGCTTTGGAAATAAGCTCTGTGCAAATAAATACATCTTTATGATTGTAGCCTTCCAGAAAATAGGCAGCATTCTCTCGCCCAACTGCAGGCTCGGCTTGGCAGTAATAACTCATCGCTTCAGTGTCATTGAGCGTCTCCCACGAGAGTCCTTCTCTTTTACAGAGGGACGTAACCCTCGGCTCAGGGGTAGGAGAAGGTTATTTTCACCGAGATTTGACTGTGCGCCAGCACTCCAGCCCCAGTGGTTTTGACTGAGACGACACATCGATCGCTGGACAGTCGCACACCACAGCACACTGGACAAATGTTACATCTGAATAATTTTTGCCTAAGTTTAGCACCCCCCCCCCTCTCTCTCTCTGTCTTTTTTGTTTTCTCTTTCTGTCTTTCTACATGGATACATGCACTGCAGACAGATGGACATTGAGCTGGGAGAACGATGACTGGAGGGACCTTGGATCCCAAAATGTGAGTCCAAGAATATTACACTATAAAATCCTTTCAGCACATGGTTTCCTCCTCCTAATGGTCTCTGTTTCATCATTTTTCCACGCCAGAATTGTCTTTTCTTGTGGGCACGCTTTCTATTTTTTTTTGGAAACAAATCCACTTAAACTGGCATCAGGCAAGCTTTGAGGACACAGTCTTGGCCATCCGTCGGGGCTGATTTTAATGGCGACTTTTCAAACTGGCCTGCATGTCCTCCATCCATATAATCACATCAGACATAAAATGAGATAATGTACAATACACTGGCAGATGACCAGCTCCGACCTGGTTGGACCACTTTCTTGGCTAGCCCCCCATTGGTCATAATGAGCTGTGTATTATATAGCTTTGTGTTTTGTATGATCAACAATTGCTGAACATCTACCCTCTCTTCCTCCCCCCCTCTCTCAAATCCTGAACATTGTCTCTTTCTCCCCCACCTGTTCTATCTTTCTCTCTCTCTCTCTCTCTCCCTCTCTCTCTCTAGCTGCCTTTCCCTCGATGCCTGGTCTTCCATCGACCAGCTGCTCATAAATAACTAATGAACGCTGAGAATTTGGTGTCAAAACACAGCACCAGACACGACAAACACGGTCTCGGCTCTGTGTCCACTCACATGTTTGGACTGAAAGCGAGGGATGAATGAACAATCAGAAGAATCGACAACAACGAATCTCATACAACCAGACCCCAAACACCTGTTTGCAATACGTGCCAATACTAAAATGGAAATGGACATATTCCCCTGGACTTTTGAGACGTTCTGATGTTGCATCATGAAAGCAAAATGCGAAATGTGGTTACAGGAAGTTTCAATCATTTCTCTATGAGCCCTTACATTTCTTGTAAGGGAGTCAAACTTCCTTGGCCAGCAGGTCAGTATAAGTTTTCTGACCCTTTATTCTGGTTGAAGATTGTCCCAAGCCTTCTGAAAATCTGAAATCTGAAATGACACATAGAACCACAGTTGCTTTTAAATTAGAAGACATTTGTGGTTCAAGTCTGTTTTGGCCCCAAGGCCTACCCAGAGGCGCATTGGGAGAAACCTATGGCTGTGGTACTGAATCTCAATCTCAATCTCCATGGTAGTTCTGTAAAAAAAAAAAAACACTTTGCAGCTGAGCTCCCTTTCCCAACACCACTATACAACCCGCCTGTCCCTAGTGTTAGAACAAAATTAAAGTCAATTCAGGGTCTGATTTTATCAGTACACAACCCATAAATAGCTACTATTTCATTACAAGTCGCCACAAAGGATGCGGCTTGGTCCTGGTGCTTAGTTAATGTGTTGATGTATCTGAGTGGCTCTGCCCAAATCCATTTATGAGGAGATAAGTAGGGCCTTTTTTAAATAACAGGGCTCAATCAAGTTAGCGTGAGCAACCCCAGACCACCAACAAAACACAATTAAACCAACAACCCAGATCAAAATAAATGGTGTATGTGTGTGTGTGTGTATGTGTGTGTGTGTGTGTGTGTGTGTGTGTGTGTGTGTGTGTGTGTGCGTGTGTGTGTGTGTGTGTGTTGGGGTACTATTCTAAACTTCATTTAACAAAAAAAGAGAGCAACAAAACAGCAACAAAATGTTTGGTTCTCGATAAACATAAAACAAAATTACAAACATGAGCAGCCACTGTGCAGTTCTCCCTGCAAACTATTCCTCAGCCATTGTGAAGACTCTTGGGCTAAGTGAGAGATTTGAGACGTCTCTGCGGCGCCGGATGGGGTTTTTGGATCGGATTTGAGAGGTGTAAGACATGGCACTGCTCACTCTCTCACATATGACTGCTTCACCCGTGGGTTGGGTGGTTTGGGGGGAGATGGGGGGTTCTCTTTGTGTGGCAGGTCTGCAAGGAGGTGAGCCAAGCTTATTAACACCAGCTTCAGCAGAAGGCCTGTTGATTCCTCTAGTTCTTTTTTTTTTTCGCTCAGAATTTTTGGAATCCCAATTAGCTTGTCTTTCAAAGCTATTTACCAACAGAGCAGCGATATAAGCCTTACCAAACTGTTCTGCGTTCTGAATCAGTCAGGACAACAGATGGCAGTGTTTCTTGGGGTCCTGCATTGAAATGTTTGTGTCTTTCGAAATGTTTGTGTCTTTCGTAACATAAGTGTCACGACAGAAGGGCTGCCTACCCAAGAAGTGAAAGGCTGATAAATTTGCTCATCGCCATGACAATTAATCACACCCTTCCTTCGGTGGAGCATTTACTTACATGCATCACCCATCATTGCATCAAAATACTGCCAGTCTTAATAGCCTTGGAGAGATGATCATTAACATGTCTGTGCCTCAAAGTTAATCAATTAATTCAAAACAATTTTAATTGCACCATGCAAGCATAAGTGGTACCAAATTTGTAGTTTCAGGAAGACAAAGTGCATCACATGAATACATTAAAACAAAAAAGCTCCAAATAATTAAGTGGACCCTCTAATTAATTCCACAAAACAAGGTAACGCTGCAATGTTCTCTCCTGCAAATTGAATGCAAATGACAGAGGAGCACTCAAAATCCTAAGTGCTCTAACAGACATATGGACCCGTGAACCCACCCTCGACCTGATGCTCTATGTATATGTATAAGTATATACTCTTTTGATCCCCTGAGGGAAATTTGGTCTCTGCATTTATCCCAATCCGTGAATTAGTGAAACACACACAGCACATAGTGAACACACAGTGAGGTGAAGCACACACTAACCCAGAGCAGTGAGCTGCCTGCTACATCGGCGCTCGGGGAGCAGTGAGGGGTTAGGTGCCTTGCTCAAGTGGATGTGGGCATGGGAGAGCAGTGCTCACTCACTTCCCCCGCCCACATTTTTCCTACTGGGTCGGGGATCGAACCGGCAACCCTTTGGTTACAAGCCCGAAGCCCTAACCAGTAGACCACGGCTGCCCCCTGCTCTGCTGCTCTGCCGCCACATCACCACCAGGTCCTGCTCAAATACGGCTGTTACATCCAGGTCGCCTGCCCCAATAACCAAACCTCAAACGTCTGAAAAAGATTGTGGTGGCGGGTGGAGGGAGTGCTTGTGGGTTGGAGCTGGGGTCTTGGAGGAAGCACCAGCGTCTTTGACATGTAAAGCTGTCTGCTCAGCAAGCCAGGGCTTTGACCCATTATGGCTGAACACACAAATCAGTGAGCGCCGTTGTCGAAAGTGCGGCCTTGAAGGTGAGTCCATCTCATTGCTCTCCCCGGGTTAATGGAACAGTTCCAAGCAGCTGTGATCGAAGGCCTACATTTGTCACCGGCGGAGGGCATCTGATCGCTCAGAAAAGCGGAGTGAGTGGCGCATAATTTAAGTCAAGGATGGCTTTTTTTGATGTCAAATTTCACCCAAAAGCCGATGAAGCACTGGCGACCTTGGAGGCTAAAGTGTCGGTCGCTCCCGAGGAGTGATGTGGTTGGATTTTGGGTCGTGATAAGCAGCATGAGGATTGTAAATACTGCTTTGCAGTGCGAGTGTAATATCTTGCTTCCTAGGGGGAATAGGAAAGCTAGTCTGTTGGATGGGGAGGGGACGAGGGAGCATAAATCTCCCGATACTAAACCTCACACCCAGTGGCGGTTCTAGACTCAATTACTCCCCGGGCGAGATCCCCCCCGAGCGCCCCCCCCCCCCCCAACAACAATTTTTTTTTTTTTTCAAACAGTCATTTTTTTAGTGAGACATTTTAAATGTCATTTTTAAAGCAACAACAGGCAATTCTGCACAAACAAGCAGATAAGAACTTGCATGTTTCCAATCGGACAATCCTGAACTTATTAAATGAATGTTCCTCTTGGAAAACAATTTGCAGCAGAAGCAAAAGAGGCTATTGTTCTCCATGGAAAATATCAGCCAACTTCTTGCCATCTTTTCACCACTAACTAATGTATTTTTAAAATAGTGGTGGTGGCAACTTCTCCCATCACTTTCACTCCTTTGGAAAACAAAATCAGGAGGCAACTTAGAGGGTCCTCTGCGAACCAGTTCAGTCCGAATCCTGTCCGTCAGAAGTGTAGGCCATTTAGCAGGGTCAGTTGACAGAGGCTCCTCAGCAGTGGGGCATTCAGCTCCAGGCATTTCTATCAGACAGCATATTGTCACATTACTCAAAGCACATAGCAGAAGAACATAACTCATAGCCCTACTAAGAAATTATCAAAAATCTTATGACTACATTAAATTACTTGTTCTTGTAGCCTAGGCATACCCCCTCCACACACACACACACACACACACACACACACACACACACACACACACACACACAAGGAATGAGAGAGAGAGAGAGAGAGATGTAAAAACCCACCTGAAGGCTCATGCTGAGGAGAAGCAGACGTAGAGGGAGATGTTTGTGGAGACATGGATTGGTGCTCATCCTCAAGGACAGGGACCACCTCAGAAGAGGCCTGTGCAGCTGATGAGGTTGATGGCTCCTCCTCATCCTGTGAAACAGGGGCTGTGGGTGGCTCATCTTGAGCAGTGGCAGAGGATGCTCCAAAGTATTTTAGAAGTGCCCCTGAAATTGCAATTGAAATTGTCATTAAAAGACTTCAGGCTACAATTTAGCTCTTATACAAAACAAAACATCCATTGATAGCAAATTTCATAAACATGCCCTTAGGCCTACATGCTAAATGTCTGCTGTCATATTAAATTAGGGAGGAACAATTAGTTCTTTGGTTACTGCCTCGAATAGGCTACTATGCTTTGCACTCTTTTAGTTATGACTGAATGATTGTTGTGATTAAACTGCTGTCACGGATTTGTTGCAAATGCCAAGTGTTCGTCTTTGAAACTAGCCTACCTACCTTGTTACATGAAAATTGCGTTGTCTAAACTGCAACGTTAACCAAAATGATGGAAATAAATAATCAGAACTTTTGAGGTTTTGACCGTTTTGTTGCAAAGCATGATCCATCTCATGGTGAAATTAGTTGTTGTATTTGTTAAAACCGAATTATTATTTTATAGGCTAAGCATAGGTATCATTGCAAGATGGCTAACAAACGTAAAAGTTATACTAGGCTAGGCCATAGACATAATATACATAGACGCCGCATTGGCTGCTGGAAACAAGAAATGCGGCCGCCATCTTGGACCGGTCATACTCCTCATTGCGTTGCAGCAGAAAACACAAGATGACAGCACTGTGCAGCATGTTCCTGCTCAAATCGGCGGACCATACTCGGGGGATTTACTTTTCACAAGTAAGATTTAACGTTACCGTACTATTGGTTGTATTTTGTATTTTCGAACAATGTGGCCTGTATCATAGCTACATGTATGACCTTTGCAGCAAAAAAAACCGCGTGAAAATCTGTTCGGTATTCAGTGAGATATGATTAATTAAGTGTGCTGACAGCTCATTGCACCGGCCAAACAGATTACACTGAGTGGAGTGGATGACCGGTCCAAGATGGCGGCTCCAAATCTCGTCAGCGCTAGTAGGGAGCAGCGGTCGATGCGGCGTCTATGTATATTATGTCTATGGGCTAGGCCCTATCAATTAACATTGACGTTAGCCCTTCACTCATGACATGATACTGTTATTATTAGGACATTACATACCTTTATCCTTTGCTCGTTTCTCCTCTTCTACTTTTCTTTTTTTTTCGGAACTGGGCACCTGATGGCTTTGACCGCTTTCTGTCCATCGTGTTTGGCACTCGACAGTCGACAACAATCAACAAATTCCCATGAGCCACTCGCGACCACAGTCAAGACCAAACCAATTCACCTGGGTGACCTCTTAATCGTTTTGTCACCTATTTTTATTAGCCATTTCACACAGTTAATTAAATGTGCAGGAATCATAGGTCTGCATTCATAACATTATGAGATGTGCGTTGTTTGGAAGAAAGTCAAGGTGTGACTGATTTTAGCCCACTAATAGACTGTTGTAGGCTACTATACAGTGGATCCCCATTCATCCCCCCTTTCCCGTTTCATTAAGGAGACCCAGAGGTGAACTGTCCCCCGCAAACCCCTCCCTTCGCCCCTTCCTCTGCACAGTGCAGTGCAGTAGGCCTACCTTCTGAGCAACAGGGGCGCCAATTCCCTAATTCCTCACACAAGTGATGGATAATAGAAAATCGTTTTGCGACGTTTATTATTATTATTCTTTTTTTTTTTTTTTTTTAAGCGCTCGTGCCGCCCCCTACAAGATGCCGCCCCGGGCGACCGCCCGGTTCGCCCGTACCTAAAACCGCCACTGCTCACACCCTACCAAAAGTTATGCCTTTCACTGTAGCATAACAATAGTTTTGAGTCCTGTATATCCTACATCAAATATTTTATCTCTGATATTATCAAAGAAAATTCCAGTGTTTCCTGAAATCAATCCAAACTCTTTAAGCAGGAGTAATCAGTTATGACTGCAATGATGGGGAAAATATCCAGAACGTTTTTCACTCTATTAAAGTGCAAAAAGGCTATCACACTCCGCATTATATTTTCTGCATTCCCAGACCATAAAATGCAGCCTGCTATTCCAAACAGGAGTGAAAAATGGGGAGCTGTTCTGCTGTGCTCGGCTCCGTATCTGCGGGCCAGATTTCTCTTTAAAGAACAGCTTGCTCGAGGCATCCTACTGGCCCGTGAAGCCCGGGTTGGCCGAGATAAGAGACGGTAGCCTGGAATGGACCGAGCCTCAATCTGGCACGCGGGCCAGCCAGACCAGCGCCGGAGGTGGGCCAGGTCCTCTCCAGTGGGCCGCTGTGAATGGTGACATGGGGAAGGGGAGTGTGAGGCAAGCACGCTGAGAATTCTGGGAAGGGTTCAGCTCCCCTGTGTTGCTGGCAGGTGTCAGTCCAGAGGAAACACAAAAAAGATAGCTTCCAATCTGGTCATCACAACAGCCAATTAGCCATCAGATTGGCATTTGTAATGCCCAATCAACTCATTTTAAAAATATATTTAGGAACAAAGTAAGAACCGGACCATTGTTTGGAGAGATATGCAGCCGACCCTAATCCACCCATCCTGGAAGTGCAATAAGCCACTCTCTTTAGAATCATCATGCCAAGGCAGGACAAACATTTTCAGTCCTGAGTCTACTGAAGGGGCATAATGAACTTCCCCTAACCCTAAATGAGAAATCAAACTCTCACTGTTTTGAAATCAAGAATGGGTTTAAACCAGACATAGTTTACAGACTGAGTAATTGGAATTTTTTCGAAAATGAAAACGATGAGAGGAGCTCATCCGTTTGATGTGGCATAATGAATTTATGTGCCCCTGTAATTCTGCCATGTGCTTGACAGAGGCTCTCAAAGACTAGCTGGAGCCATGGAAGAAGGAAGATGTTTTCTTTTTTATTATTATTATTTTATATCCTTTTTGCCTAACAGCCTGAATAAAAATGAAGACATCAGTGAGGAAGTGAAAATTATGTTGGGACCATAACTATGAGAGTGGACTTGGTCAACAACATTCAGGTTCTTTGTAAATCTTGATAATGGCAATGATGACATCTTTGTTATACAGCTATTTATTTAATATTTAGATTTATTAGCTATTTATTATCCATTAGTTATGCACTTTACTTTTTAAATCTCACTTTACCTAGAGTATTCACTCGGGGCTTATAACTCTTAATTTGTTATGAGCAATTAAAAAAGGACTATTGAGGGAAATATGCACAAGGCACATCTATCATTATGAAAGTTTGCATGGGGCCACATATGGGCATACATAAGAGTATTTGGTGAATTCACAGAATCTGCTCTAAAGCTTTACAACAAAGATGTCATCATTGTCATCATGAAGATGGCAAAGAATCTTAATAATGCTTTGTGCCAGTAATATCATAATGTTTCATGAGTGCAGTCATGAGTAGGCTATGTATAAATCATTATATTAATGTCAATTATTATGAGGCTTTATGAATGGTTTATAACCCTTTATGAATGCATTTCTAATGCTTTATGAGCACTGGTTCATAGAAAGTGTTCCACATTTGTTTGTTCTGTTGATTCTGAAGACAGTCGCATATTCTCACAAAAAGATAGGAGGCTCTCTCACT
>NC_055980.1:18031942-18059442 GCF_018492685.1 Alosa sapidissima
CAAAGCTGGTGCTCCCGAGCACTGCATGAAATCTAAGCAGAAAAGAAAAAAACATCTGAAAAAGAGCTTAACCAAAAGAGCGTACCAATCGATCCAAATGGACCCGAGTGAAACACATGCATATTCCCCTAAAGTGCTTCTTCCGTGTACGCGCGCTCCATAAATCTCCCCCGCGTGGCACTCGACTCGAGGCCTGTCTGTCTGTGTGCGGGTGTCACGACCGCTTCTTCTGCGGATGACTTAGGAGACTGGGGGGGGGGGGGGGTGTGTTTCACTGACAGCTGAAGGTTACTGGTCCTTGATCTCCCCCACATATATATACGGTATACTGTACATATATGACATCACTTGTCATAAGATACAATGGTGCTAGTTGGCTCAAAAGAAATAGAAAGCACTTGTCATTGTGCATGTGCTGGTGTCAGCGATGAAATAAGGGAAATGGTATAGTGTGTGTGTATGTGTGTGTGTGTGTGTGTGTGTGTGTGTGTGTGTGTGTGAGAGAGAGAGAGAAAGAGAGAGAGTGAAAGAACACAGTGTGATACCTGTAAACATGTCTCAAGTACATAATGTACCAAGAGAAAAGTAAACAAGATGTATTAGTCATTTAAACAATAGTCTACAACAATAATCTACAACATACTACACCGACAGTAATGTAATGTGCACATTATGTGAATGACAGGCTAACAGACCTAAATGTAATAGCCCAGGTATAACTGTCCAATAATCCATAACCCAGTTCTGACATATTCTAGAATACCAGATTGCTATATCGAGACGATTCAAAAATAAAATAAAATCAATTCTCCTATTTTTTTTAAGGTAGAGTCCATTCCAGGCTTGTGCAAAATTCCAGAATTGAATTGAAACTGGCTCTTAAATTCCAATTCAATTCTTGAATTTCAATTGCATTTCTATTGAGGTAGCAAACAGGAAGCAGAATTGCAATTCGAATTGTGCATAACCCTGGTCCATTCACCCTTTTGCATCGAATTCATTAAGCCTCATCTAATAAAGTAACAGTTCACACCTTTATGCTCGGGTGTGAAGTGCCCTCTGACTGTCCGTCAACTCAAATACCCTGAGTACTCCAGTACTATGCAGATGTGATGGTGGACGTTGTATTAACATCCCTCCACCTACGCCTCTAAAGGGACCATGCCAAAGAGACACTCTAAAGCGCCGACGGGCACAGTGCCAAGCCAGTGGTTATTAGAAAATCAATAAGGAAGCGCAGTGTGCTCCTTTAATATGAGAGCTGATTAGCATGTTTAATTGGCCTCTAATCAACACCACCTCACACTTGTCTGGAGGTCAGCGATGTAGCCAGAGCCTGAAATGACAAGTGCGGCTCACACCAGAGGTATCATTATACCAGATTTTAATAGGAGGATGGTGCATTAGCTAAAAAAAACATGCGCCGTAGCCTCTTCGGTAATTACTATGCATTAGTGCCATCAATCAAAAGGGGAATGGTAGATTAACAAGGCGATGATGTTTATCCAAAATTCGTTCCTGTGGGGGGTTCTAGTATCCCCCTCTCCACAACCATGCCCTCTCGACATGAACCTGACTACAACTACAAGTCAGCAAAAGCTGTATTTCCTCCACAGAGTTTCAGGTGAGAGGGAAAAGCTGCTACTGTATCTCTTTGCTGCGTCATTGTCTCGATGTCCCGCTCTAATGTATACGGTGGGGAAGGCCTAATAGGACTTCTTGCTGACAGCATAGAGTGCGGTGAGTGTTTGTGTGTGTGTGTGTGTGTGTGTGTGTGTGTGTGTATGTGTGTGTATGTGTGTGTGTGTGTGTGTGTGTTAGAGAGAGTTGTATATAGGGGAGACGGGCCATTAATCAGCCCTCCATGCGGCAGAAAAACACGCATAAACAGTAAACGAGGAAAAAGACGAATAAAAAGCAGGTCAGCTTGTAAATGATGCGCCGCTCGCCAGGGGCAAGATTACCCCCAGGAGAAAGGGATAGAAAGAGAGAGAGGGAGAGAGGTGATCATGTGGCAAAATAGTGGAGAGAGAGAGAGAGAGAAAGAGAGAGAGAGAGAGAGAGAGAGAGACAAGGGGATGGTTTTTCCGCGCGGTCACCCCGTAACATCGCCGCTCGGTGCCTAATTAGGGAAGAGGAGCCGTGCCATATGGCGCTGTAGCAAGCTCCCCGTCCTGCAGTCTGTCACGGGAAGGATTTGGGGAGGATCAAAGACAAGTGGGGACGGTTTTGATCGTCAGATTTGAGCAGCGGTGTCTCTCTCTCATTCTTGCCCAGACATGTGAGTATGTGTGTGTGTGCGTGTGTCTGTGTGTGTGTGTGTGGGGGGTGGGGGGGGGTGGATATGTGTGTTTGTGTGTCTGTACGTGTACGTATTTTTTTTTTTTTTTTTTTAATGTACCAGGACGCAGTCCAGTGAGCAGTTCCAGCTCAAAGCTTTTAGTGCTGACCTGTGCATGGGCACTCGTCCATGCTTCTGGTCCTGCCCTGCATGGTTTATAGTGTAACTCGCTGGCTACACTAGTGACGCTCAGGGATTCAGTCACACGAATAACGGGCAAGATGTTGTTTACACACACACACACAAAAAAAAAAAAAAAACAGAAGAAAGCTGACTCTGCAAAGAGTGATCAGGACAGATTTGGGCCAGATCTGGCCCACGCCAAAGTCATTGGCCCCACCACCTACAGAGAACGCAAGAGAAGAAGGAACACACATCGTTTACACAAGTACTGATGACAGAAG
Organism: Alosa sapidissima; assembly: GCF_018492685.1. Classification (NCBI taxonomy): domain Eukaryota; kingdom Metazoa; phylum Chordata; class Actinopteri; order Clupeiformes; family Clupeidae; genus Alosa; species Alosa sapidissima. The sequence goes on from NC_055980.1 coordinate 18,034,688, forward strand.
TTTCTTTGAGACATTGTTTAGACAAAACTGATTAATGACTCCTTTGTTATTTGATTGTGGCAGTGCCCATTAATAATAATAACAATAATAATTTCATAATAAATTTCATTTGTATAGCGCTTTTCAAGACACTCAAAGACATTTGTCAACAGACAAATAACTGTGAATGAGTCAGAGTTTGCCCTATTGGCTACTAAATATAAAAAAAAACATCATTCATGTATCCAAAGCTTTGGAGAAAATTGACCCCCAAATTCTTGATTGCGCAACCTACATGGGTTCACTCCAAGTGTATCACTATAAAGTTCAATCTGGAAACTTTGTAAACAGTCTTAGTGCTAGGGGGCTGAATGATTAAGATGCACTGGAAGCTTTGGCCTCATTTGGTGCCTGAGGCAAGTCCATGATTTTGTGTGTCCCGCCTGCTCAGATTGCATAGGAAGTCTCTCGTACATTAAAAAGTCTGTGCACAGTTTGTGCACACACACCGCATACATTGGTACCCTTGATAATTGCCTATGGCGCCTATACAAAGCAAGACCCCTGTTGAGATGCCATGCAAGATGCATGAACCCAAGTGAGAGCGAGAGAGGGGAGGGGGTGCTTTCAGTTACCGGTATACAGTACATAGGACAAGATGTTAAAATTCCTCTTCTTATTGATTGGGGACTTCTTGTAGATACCACATCGATGTCACGTGCAAATAATCATATCAAAATAATCTAAACGTTGTAAGACAAGAGACAAGACATCACAGTGTTCCTGTCACATAGAGTCGTCTTTGGACAGACGTTCCACTATACTTCTGACCCATTACCATGATAGTGGCTCTATACAGAAGGCATTAAAACAACTAACATCCAGGCTACACCAGGCATGTAACTGAAGCGTTCCATTCACAGCGCGTTAAATATTGTTTTTAGAAGACTGGTCTATTTTTTTTCAAATGTTGTTTTTAGAAGACTGGTCTTTTTTTTTTTTCAAATGTTCACACCACTACCACGTCTAGTGTGGCCAGTTCCATGGATTATAGCGGAAGCTAATTGGTGCAGCATACGTTCCGCTGGCAGAACGTTTCAGTTACGTGCCTGGTGTGGCCTGCCTGTAAAGGCCACTAAGGTTCAGAGGGTGAGGTCAGACAAATCATACAGCTCTCTGTCGGCAAGCTTTATTGGGACTAGTGTTTGCTGATTGCTGCCATTGATTCCAGCTGGGGAGTGGAGATGTGTTCTATTTGTGCGGTTTCAGCTTCAGCTGATGTCAGCATAGTGAGTCCAGAGCGTGACACAAGGGTCAGTCTGTCTAAGACCGAGCAGGCACAGTCAGGCATCTCTGCAGGTTTAAGATGGCCAGGGACTTCAGCTGTGCTAAGCTGGACAGAGATGTTTTGAGCAGCGGTACAGGAGTACTCGCACAAACACACACACACGCTCACACACTCACACACACACACACACACACACACACACACACACACGCACAGTCACACACACACACATACACACACACACACACAAACACACACGCACGCGCACATGCACACACACGCGCACACGCACGCGCACATGCACACACACACACATGTTTCGTTCAGACACAGCACATTTACATAATGTCCGGAGGAAATACTAGGAGGGGAACAGTAGCACAACCAACTAAGTTCGGACTTTCATTTGACTGTTTATGTTGTTCAGATGTACAGCCCAACCGTTTAACATCTGCAGAACCTCCGGTCTAACACGTATGTCTGAAAGCCCTAACACACACACACACACGCACACACACACACAAACACACATGCACACACACACACACACACACACACACACACACACACACACACACACACACACACACCCACACACACACACACACACACACACACCCACACAACCTCTACATCATGCACCATCAGCACTTGGGTTCCTTCCCTCGCACCCTAAGCGATCTCCCTTTAAGAGTGAGTGTTGGACATCTGGGCTGGCTTACACCACATGAATAAAGATGCTCACCCGATCCCCACGCTGAAAAGGTCAACAGCACCAAACGCTCGCTCACACAGACGGGGGAAACAGCTGATGATGTCTTTATTTGCCCCCCCCCCCCCCTCCCTCCTCCTCCTCCTCCTCCTCCTCCTCGGGGTCGACTAATAGCTAATCGTGAAGCTGGGTGGATTATATTCAGATAAACCAAAGCTGTTCTGTTTCAGAGCCGCGCAGTCGGATTAATTTCCCCGGTCGCCAGCCAAGTCCAAAATGAAAGGGCTGCCTGTGCTGCACTGTGCTTCTCTGGGGGAGAGGAAGGGGGGAACTGCTATGTTATGCCTATGTTATTATTCGATTTGGAAACAGTGGCTTTCTGTGGCATGACTCACTGAGAAAGGAATTAAAGTCTGTGGCTGGGAGAAAGGGGGAAAATGAATATTGAATGTCAAGGAAACATTTGTGTTGAAAAATGGGTTAAGACAGTTTTGTAGGGGCGTGTGTGTGTGAATGTGTGTGTGTGTGTGTGTGTGTGTGTGTGTGTGTGTGTGCCTGCATGCCTGCGTGCATACGTGCTTGTGTGTGTGTGTGTGCCTGCGTGCATACGTGTGTGTGTGTGTGTGCCTGCGTGCATACGTGCGTGTGTGTGTGTGTTGGGATTTCTCTATCACAAACTGAAGAAATGAAAAATTAAATGAAAATGGAAAATGATGGAGTCAAGAACTCCTCTGTTTCATTGGAATACCCATGTTGTATGGGTACAAGTGTCACGCTAGCCAGCTGATACGTAGAAGTGTAGTGTACGTTGTGTAACCACAATGCAGGTGTTACATAAGGATGTTCCTATACGGTGACCACTGGATCATGGTTGATACAGTAGGCTAAACTGTTCAGCTTCAAGTGCACCACAGGAAGTAGGGATGGATGCAATACAGACAATATGTATTTAACAGTGTATACTGTAAGAAGACCCATTTCCTCTAGTCTCTGTGGTCCTCCACATTACACGCCTCTAACTACTTGGGGTAAGGAATGTTCTGGAAAGTAATCCAATCCAACACAGATATTGGATAAAAGGCTGAATATCAGTACTGATGCTGAATCGATATTCCACCTGGTGGGTATATGACAAGAAGACAAGACAAGAATATCACAGCAGAAGGGAGCTGGGGCACTAGTTAGGAGTGAAGAGTCACTTTATCCTAAAGTGTCTGAGTCTGGAACGAGTGTGCCAGAGAAAGAGAGAGAGAAGGAGAGAAAGAGAGAGAGAAGGGGGAGGGGGCTATCACTGGTGCCACTAAGGCACTGGGATGGAAGAGATTCGCTTAATAGGACAAAAGCATACACTAATTAAATTTGCTTCAGAGATCTGACCTTCACTTCAGGAGTGCTGTCTCCAGAATGCGAATGGCGGCAATGAAAAACGATGCTCTTTTTAAAGAGTGCGTCGCGCCTGAATCATGGACAAAGAGACTAAAGCCTACAGGGAGAGCAGGCTTGTGAGAGCAACAAAAGATGTATTGGAAGCAGAGTTTCAAACAAATATGTTTACGTGTATCGCTGGAAGCTCCATGTTAGCAGACAGATGATGTGATTGTTAGGGCTTCAGATTTGGATAGTTCCTTATGAGTAACCAAACTGAGAGCATGATTCATAATTAAAGCCTCTTTGTCTGCTGGTCCCCTTAGAATTCATTAGTGAGGAGTAAAGCGTGATAGGCATATCGGCGCCGTGACACCTTACATGCCACCACACGTCTCGCCCGGAGGAGTGCCCGTCTGCCAGCCTGCTGCTGCGGCGCTCAGACCTTTGGGATTGGTATTGCCACCACTGTCTGCCTGGCTCTCATCACGCGTCGGGTTCTACACACACACCTGACGTCCCGGTGTGCGCGCGCGCGTGTGTCCCGCTGGCAGTCGAGCTGTTCCTGCCAGTCACCAAATGGGCCCCGTTTGTCGACAAGGCGTGTCGCATTAGCCGCGAGGCAGGTGGGGCACGTTTGGACCTGGCTTCCTCGCTGTGCTGGGGAAAGGACAGAGAAGGGTGTGAGATTTAAGATGGCGACATGTTTGTAGATTCCCAGGGAGTCGTCCAGTAATAAAAATGGGGGAGCCGTAAACAGTGAAACATGGCCTCTTAGATGAACTGTCAGCTGGGCTCTGTTTCAACCTAGGTCAACATAGTTTCATTGTTCAAAAATACAGCTAAAAATTCTTTTTTCCCTATGTGACTATGAAAAGAATCTTTCTGAGGTCTGTTTATGCTCTTATTCTGTAAAATTATACATTTAGTTTAAATGGCAAATTTATGGTAATATGCAAAACAAAAATGAAATATTGTCATGGAATGGGCTTGTATTAGAACTATAACTTATGGTTGTCTAGTCTGCAAAACACAGTGCACTCAATTTTATAAACATATTGTTGTAGGATAGGAGAGATTTTGAAACAGGGTAACCTCATGCTACAGACATAAACAAAAATGATGGCTGGAATAGAAAACAGCCACGACACACACACACACACACACACACACACACACACACACACACACACACACATAAATCATCAACCCACCGCACAGATGCTGCTCATAAAAGTGTCTCCTCTCCCTGCACCATTTTAATGTCTCGGTGGGAGGTGCTCGGGGCATCGAGCGGTGGACAAGCGGTGGACGAGCGCCAGAGCAGCAGGCGGCGCGTGAGAGGATATAGGCTGCCCCCTCGGTCATCGGGGTTACGGTAAAAATCAACCGCAGAAGGAAGGAGAGGACAGCGTAATCAGCCAGTTCATACCTCTCCAAGGCGTCGATAGGTTTCATCAACGAAACAAGGGTGTCCTGATTATGGCTCGAGGGAGGGAGTAAACGTTAATTTTCACGAGAACCAGATGAAAATATAACTCTTCACAGTGAATATGATTGGAACGCACTCACGTTAGATGGACACATTGATTGCGAAGGACAGATTGAACATGGAATTACAGAAAGTAAGGAACGCAGCAGGCGAGCAGAAACTTTAAGAAGCTGAGTGCAGAGCTCATGGCATGATTGGAGAAGGGACATCATGAATATTGAGATGCGGGAAGATGAAGTGACAGATGGTATATAGCCTTCTGCTTGAGTGAGATATATAGCCTGGGTTGAGTGAGAAGTAGTCATTCACCTAGAGCAAAAAGCCAGGGGCATTTTTTCATGGAAGGCAGATCAATTAAGAGAGTCCTCCGCATGACTCCTAACACTCAGACCTAGTTTTCACACACACACACACACACGCACACACGCACACAGGCACACACACACACACGCACTCTATAATACTAATCACTACTTTGTCTGGCTGGTTGTTACAGATCTTTGTGTGTGTGTGTGTGTGTGTGTGTGTGTGTGTGTGTGTGTGTGTGTGTGTGCACGTGTATGTGTGTGTGTGTCTGTGTGTGTGTGTCTGTGTGTGTGTGTGTGTGTGTGTGTGTGTGTGTGTTTGAGTGTCTGTGTCCATTTGCATCGACTAAACCTTTTAAATATACCTCCAATCAATGTGTGGAGAAGACGAGCTGACAGAAATGAGAAGAGAGAGCCCTCCACACACACACACACACACACACACACATACGTGAGATGCTCACGGCTTCAAGGACAGGGGGGAAAGAAACACAGTGTCACCAAAAAGCCTGGGGCACAAGTGTGATATCCTACTGTCTTTTTATAGAATCTGCTGTGCATGAATGATTGATTGCACAATGAATGGATGAATGACTGAGTGGATGGATGGGTCTCTGGATAGCCAGATGGGATGGATGGATGTTTGGATAGATAGATAGATAGATAGATAGATAGATAGATAGATAGATATGCATACATACATAAATAAACATGCATACACATACATATATCCATACATACATACATACATACATACATACAGTACATACATACACACATACATACATACATACATACACATGCATACACATACATACATACATACATACTTACATACATAGAGTACATACATAGCCTGCATACATACATACATACACATACAGTACATAAATAAGCAGGTAGCCCAATGAATGAATGGATTTGTAGGTCTTTGAATGGCCAGCAAACCTAAACTACACTGATATAGTTTAAGGTGAGAGGACGAGTCATTCAGATGAAGAGGCAGATTGATAACCCACATGAACATGAACAGATGGATTATACACACAAAATGGATGGATGAACACTCTGACAAATGAATGGATTTTTAGGTAGGTGCTGTGTATAAATGGACAGCAGGCTGAAAATACCTGGACATTCTTCCAGATAACTACAGATGACACCAAATACATGGATGGGTAGCTGTATGGAGGGATGTATGGATGGATGGATGGTGTTGGATGGATGGATAGAGAAAGATAGATTGGATAGGCTCAAAAACAGATAGATGAATAAGCCCTTCAGACCTTGCAGTGTTGAACTACACTGACTAGTACAGATGAGATTCTCTTAAAAGGCTGTGAAAAAAAGACACAGAACAAGGGAAATGCAACTGAGGAGACAAATGACTTTAAACTCCATAATGTAGCCTCTTAAACATTAATTCACCATTTAAATATACATGTGATATCGACCTCAATGGTACTTCTAAGCAGCAGCAGAGTGCTCCATATAACTGTGGCTATAAGGGCTTTTTGACATCTCACAGTCTTAGTGTTCTTTTGAATCCATATTCCCTTATCACAAATGTTCAGCAATTCAGCATCATCTTTCTTTCTGGGTCATAAAAAATCTTCTAGGCACAGAGCAACATTTCTCTCAAGACCCAACAAAACACAGGACATTTTTCAATCTTTTTTTTTCAATGTCACTGCGAAAGTTGTGTCTTTGTCTCAATGATACAGCTTACGCTTGTTCTCTCCCAGTGCACTGCAGTGAAGAAGTGAATGGCCCATCGACTTGAGTCGTTTTTTAACGACTTCTTCTTTAGAGCTGGCAAATAGCCAGGGAACGGAGTCCATATTATAAGGGCATCATTGAGGGACATTGTGATCATCAAGGTGAGCTAGTCGGAATGGATCATTATAAATCCAGCGCCACTGGAAAGACCTTAAAATAGAAATGAAAATGCACAGAGTATACGGAGTGCAGCAATCAGGAGTCACAGAAGCAATATAGAGGGGTAGTACACACACACACATACACACACAATAATTTAACATAATTTGTATTTTAGTATATTTAGTAAATTCTTTATCTTCTACAGTCCTTATTGCTTAGTTGTGTTTTTTATATTATATACTTTTAATTACTTTTTCTGCTGTTAGTGAATGTGTGTGTGTATGTTGTCTGTATGCTACTGTGACCTTGAATTTCCCCTAGGGATCAATAAAGTATCTATCTATCTATCTATCTATCTATCTATTAGTGAGACCTTTATATTTGTACACCTGTACATGTCTTTGGTGCTTCTGTTCACACAGGGGTGGTTTGTGTGCTACCTGAGCTAACCATGTGTTTGGATTTGAATTTTGGTTCAGCGCTTAGAACAAAAGATGCTGTTGATGAAATACTGTCGAAAAACAGAGGGGGGGGGGATCACTTTTTCGAGAGGGGACACAGCAGAATAAGAGAGAGAGAGAGAGAGAAAGAGAGAGAGAGAGAGAGAGAGAGAGAGAGAGAGAGAGAGATGCATTCTGCCTTTTGTTTAATTCGCTCTCCCAGGGGTTGCATTATCCCAGCTCAGCTGCAGTGCTGTTCAGAGGGAAAAGGACCACGCAGGCTCAAAGAAGCATCTGCAGATAAGCTGAGCTGAGTCTGACACACACACACACACACACACACACACACACACAGTCATACATGCATGAACATACTTTTCCATTTGTATGGTTAGACTCTCACAAATGCAAAACTACCCCATATGCAAACTAGCACACACTCACACACACAGGTGTGACAACACAAACGGTCACAGAATTTCACACTCGCACAAATAGCAAAGAGACATAGAGACAGACACACACACATAGACACACACACACACACACACACACACACACACACTCACACACACAAACACATTTGAGAGGCAAACACACACACACACACACACACACACACACACACCTTGGTCTGGAGTTGTGCATTACTAGAGAGAAAGATTCTGCAGTCCCCACGAGACCTTACATGAAAGCTGTGAGCTCACACTATCTGAACAGGCCTGCAGAATTTAGACCACAGCAAAAATGCAGGGCATAGAAATGAACGTGGTGGACAATGAAATACACATCCTTCCTGTCACACTCTCGAGGTGTTGCTGTTTGTGTGCAGCTCGGTCTTTCTATTTTACCTTGTTTACAAAGCCAGGAGTGTGTATGAATGTACCCAAGAGTCATTTTTGAGGACACACACTGGACCAACAGGTAGACGAACATGAGTTCTCTGGTCACCTAAGTCTAAGAAACCTAGGGGTGACATTTGACGAATCCTTGTCTTTTGACACTGACTAAATCATTTTCTTCCCATGACATTATCTAATCTTATTTATCATAGTAAGCTGTCAGAGTCAGAACCAAAGATTGTAGAACAGAGTTCTGTTCTAGAATCCTTGGTCTGAACTGTAGAAGCTCATGCATGCTTTTATTTTATTCTGATTCTGATTTCATCCCATATTGACTTCTGTAATGGATTCTTCTCTTCACTCAACAAACCTGTCCTCCAGCGCCTGCAGTCCATTTCAAAATTCTGCGGCTAGGCTTCTCACAAGATCCAACACACCCACCCATATCACTCCTCTGCTCTGCTCCCTACACTGGCTCCCTGTAACGTACAGGATCCAATTCAAAATCCTCACCATAACACATAGGGCTCTACACAGTCAGGCCCCTGCTTATTTTGACATCATTCAGCGCATCCTTCCCGCTCTCTTATGGCCATTAATCCAAATCTGTTGTCAGTTCCACACACTCGCCTAAAGACGTGTGGGTATAGAGCCTGACCCCATGGAATGCTCTTCCAATTAGCATTAGGTTTGCTGAAAGTGTTGAGCAACTGAAGACACATTTGTTTAAACTATTTGTTTTTGGGGACCTTTACTGTTTACAAAAACCTGTTCATTTCATTAATTTCTTCATAATTGCATCATTTTGTTTTACTCGTTTTATTTTATTTATTTATCCTTATTCCATTTTAGCAACATGTTTCTATTTTCCATGCATGTTTTGTGAAGCACTTTGTGATCCTGTCTGTGATAAGCACTATATACATTAAATTTACTTACAAATTTCATTGAAATCAACAACAACTGGACAATGAAATGGGATCAAATTCAGTCTGATTGTGCAGACAAAATAATTGTCGACCGGAGGACAATGGTGGCCATTGCAGAAATCTCATGAAGAAGATAACAAGATGATTAAAAAGTGGAGAAGAAATAAAAAATAGTTTAAAGATGAAAATATCGACAGGCGCACTAGGGTGGCCATAACTGAGCTTTATGGAGCATGGAAAGTGCCGGAATAAAAAGATTGTAGAGGAGAAAGAAAAGTTCCTCCAGGAACAGTGGCTATACCATGAGCTGTAGGCAGCATAAAAGCCCATGTGGTCTCCAGGCTCACTTAAACCTGCCAGCAATCTTTAACTTAAACTAAAACTTATTCTTTACCATGAAAGATTAATGGAGTCTCCTGTTTGTAGCTCTTGCCCCCAGGGTGACATGGTGGTGGGGCTTTTTTATGACAGAGGTGGGAGAGGAGAGGAGGAAATGTGGAGGAAGAACAAAAAAGAGAGAGGAGGGGAAAGGAGGAAGAGGATAGAGAGTTCTATCAGGACTCGTGTGCTGGTGAAGGAGAGTTCTATCAGGACTCGTGTGCTGGTGAAGGAGAGTTCTATCAGGACTCGTGTGCTGGTGAAGGCAGACAGTGGACTGTGGGGTCAAACTGCGGCCCGATATGTTTAGTTTAGTTTATTAGTTAATTTTATTTAGCACATTTAAAAAGATCTCATAAATTCAGAGAAAATACCATTAAAAAACAGTGCAGGGAGAGGCAGAAAGCCCAAACAGGCTAAAAATAAACCACTGTATTACGTTTAAACAAAACAAACAGAAAAACATCAAGTAAACCTTCTAAAAATAGTGCACATTTAAGTCATGAAAGAAAATACACACACACACAGAGAGAGAGAGAGAGAGAGAGAGAGAGAGTGAGTAAGAGAGACTTGTACACAAACACCAGCACACACACACACACACACAGAACTAATAACTTGAATATTTAATCATCTAACATAACCCCCCGCAGGTCGTCTCTCTCACTATAGGGGCCTTCATGAGTGCACAGCCTCAGATGTGAACTCACATGAGTGAGCTTTAGAATCTATTAGGAACTGTGAGGTCACTCATATATATATATATGAGAATATGCAGAGAGAGTGGAGGGCATATGAGAGTTGGCCTATAGTGGGCTCTGATAGACTCTAAATGTATACATGGATCAGGTGGGAGGTATGGTGTGTGTGTGTTTGTTGGGGAGGGGGGCAATAAGGGAAGCAGCACTAATAGGGTGGTATGTAGCATCTGCCTACCATGCTTGTGTTTTTGCTCACAGAAGGGGTAAAGTGTGTGTGTGTGTGTGTGTGTGTGTGTGTGTGTGTGTGTGTGTGTGTATGTGTGTGTCTACTATATCTACTAACACTCACATCGACACACATACACGCATGCAACACACACACACACACACACACACACACAATTACACACACACACACAAAAGTCAAAGTCTGCTTTATTGTCAATTTCTTCACATGTCAAGACATACAAAGAGATCGAAATTACGTTTCCCACTATCCCACGGTGGAGACAAGACATATTTTACCAATTAAGTGCACAGACAAACATAACATTCAAGTAAACAATATAAAAAGTAAACTAGATGTACCGCAGAGCGGTACAAAATATGACCGCCGCCCAGTCCAGCACATTTTTTCCACAAAAAGAAATCACGCTGAAAGGCCTATATGATTCTAACTGTCTCACTAAATTGCATTATCCACACTCAATTCTCACTGGTATCTGCTAGACAACAAGTACCAAAACATGATTAGTTCATAGATTTCACATGTAAAATTCATTTTATACCACCCCACCTCCATCTTGCCTGTTCATAATTCTGAGAATTTTTTGATTGTTTGTGTTATGTTTATGTTATGTGTGTGTGTGTGTGTGTGTGTGTGTGTGTGTGTGTGTGTGTGTGTGTGCTTGTGTGTGTGCCAGCATATGTGCCTGTGCATGCAAGCGTACATATGTCTACTGTGTGCGTATGTGTCATACGTATGATTACTGTGAATGTATGTGTGTGTGTGTGTGTATCTGTTTGTGCACATGTGTGCACATGAAATGGGTTAACATGACCCCTGGAGGCAAACATACAGAAAAAAATGGTCATCCTAGGCCCTACAGTTCTCAAGATATTCACAGAGAACTGTTCCTGCCCTACCCTCCTTTCGGGGGGTCCAGTCCAGCGGGGGGGCTACAGATCAAAACGAAAAATGACGGTTCCATGCTATCCATGTGGGGGTACATGCCCACCAAGTTTTGTGTACCCCGGTCTTTCAGTGTCCCGGGAATCCTTGTTGGTGTACGTCACTAAATGTACACATAAATTATTTTATTGTAAGGCCCCCCATGAACGAAAGTACACAAAACTTGGCATGCATTCGGAGGGTGTCATAATGATCCTACACTTTAATTTCGTGCAGTTTTGACCTTGTCAGCCAGAGATATTGTGATGAAAACACCACATTTTTTGCTTTTTAATTTTTAACTAGGTGGCGCTATACATGAAATAAGTGCTAATGGGATGGGTTGACATGCCCCCTTAAGACCAACATACAAAAAAAAGGTGGACCTCCTAGGCCCTACGGTTCTCGAGATATTCACAGAAAACTGTCTCCGGCCACCTACAGGCCAGTTGGTGTATAGTAACATAAATGAATTTATTGTGTGGCCCCCCATGAACGGAATACCACAAAACTTGGCGTGCATACAGAGGGTGTCATAATGATCCTACACTTCCAACTTCGTGCAGTTTTGACTATGTTAGGTCACAGATACCTTCAATTACAACACCTCATTTTTACTTTTTTGTGTTTAACTAGGTGGCGCTATACATGAAATGAGTGGTTATGGAATGGGTTGACATGGCCCCTTGAGATCAACATACAAAAAAAAATGGTCCTCCTAAACCCTACGGTTTTCGAGATATTCACAGAAAACTGTGTCTGCCCTACCCTCCTTTCGGGGGGTCCAGTCCAGCGGGGGGGCTACAGATCAAAACGAAAAACGATGGTTCCATGCTATCCATGTGGGGTTACATGCCCACCAAGTTTCGTGTACCCCGGTCTGTCAGTGTCCCGGGAATCATTGACGGAAATTTGGGCATGCGAAAAAAAAAAAAAGAAAATCTGACTAAACCTATATGACCGCCGCTTCGCTGCACGGCGGTCATAATAAGAAGGCACATACAATGAAGAAATAAGAGCAGCAAAAATTTGGGTTGAAATTGTGCAATTGTGCATACAGTAGACAGTCAATATAATAGTGCAAAAGTCAGGCCAATAAATGGCTGAGGTAGTTCTGTTTGACCTAAGTATGCAAGTGGCATAGTGGTGCGAGTTATGTAAGAGCAGCAGAAGTGTGTTCAGAAGTGTTTTCAAGACAACAGGACAACAACAACAAGTTGCAAAGTGTGCAAGTGTACAAGTGGAGTAGTGCAAGTGCACACACACACACACACACACACACACACACAGGAGCGCTGGTAGAATGCCCACACTGCATTATAGTCCGGTGGACAGCCCATAGAGCCCCATTGTGGACCCGGAAATGTTGAGTACACCAATGTTTTATAATGGAAATATATAGTATGGGTTCCCAGCATGCAGAAACTGCTGGATGCTGATTTGCATATGTTGGGCAATTTGTGTAATTGAGCTAATTAGCATAAATTATCATAATAGCCTATATTGATCATATTATAAGAGCTGCTTGGCCAAAATGGATAATGTTAGTATGTTTTTAGGGGTTACTGGAGATGCTGAGTCCATATCTGACATTTTCAATATTCAAAATCACTATATAAACTTGGTTTGGTCACATTTTACTCTCATTAAGCTGATTTTGCTGAGTTTTTTGGTACAATATAGACAATTTTTTGGAGGATTGGGCTGTAACGATACACCAACCTAACAATTCGATTCGTATCATGATTTTTGACCCACGGTTTGATATGAACCTCGATTTTTCTTTTTTTGGAGGGGGGGGGTAGACATTTCAATAGCCTACCTTAGAATACCAGAGGATTACAATGTAATATATCTGAGAGAGAATATTGAATGTCTGATATTTATGACAGCACACTTTATGCAGATTAGCCTATAGCTTAGTCCTACTATTTCTATTACAACTCTACTGATTGGACTGTTCAGTTTCCTCATGTGTGTTTAAGGTAATACTGTTCTCCTTGGGACAAGCCTTTTGGGAAACAGTGGTATTGAGACGATCATTCAATTCTCCCAGAATCCCCAGCGCGAAACATCGTGGGAATCTCAAGCACAGTCCAGCACGCTGGCGTTGCAGAGCTCCCCTAACAAGCCATTGCCATCCTCGGCACGGGCGTTCCCACATTCAGTCCAGCAATTAGTCTCTGGCACTGCCACACAGCAGGTGGGGTGCACACACCGCAAGAGCCCTACTCACCCTGGGGAACCACAACCACCAGCGGCCCAATGCGGGGCGTGCTGGCAGTCACCTGGTCTGTCGCCTCTCGTCCCCAGCTCCCTTCAGAGAACGCCCTCAGGTCGCACTTTCGCAGTTTGCACCACCGCAACGTTCCTCCAACACCTGGCGGGGCCTCCACTGCCACAGACTCCCCGGCGCTGAGCACCGTAACTGGCACTGCACCTCCGATGCTCCACTCCGTCGTCTTGCCAGTCGGGGCAGCAGACTCCAGTTCCATCGCAGCCGGACCACGCTGCGCACAGCTACAGCTACCGACGTTGGCGTCCCTCCTCTGCTGCCTTGTCGCAGAGCTGTCCTCTGCTGTTCCGGCCACTCCACACCGCCACGATCGCGCCAGGGCCTAGACCTTCTCTCTGGCTCGTGCCATCGGATTTCACACAACAAACTTTTTTCCCCCTTATTTTTCTAAAGAGCACCGGCGAACAGGCCGACTCGAACAGGCTCCGCCAACCGTCCATCCTCAAGGCACCACCTCCTTGCCGCTCCACCTCTGCTCTGCTCCGTAGCCAGGGCCACCGCCAACTCTAGCCTAAAGCTGTCCGGCGGGGGCAGGGGCTCAAGGTCTTCTCTCAGTGAAGTCAGCGCCCAGGCTAACGTCACTACCCTATTTTCCAAGGCCGCTTCCTCAGACCGCTCTCCCAGTCGCGTGAAGTCCTTCTCCGCCGTGGCCACTGCATCAAAACCCTCTTCAGGCAAGCATTTCTCCCGTAGCCAGGCCCAGGCGACGGCTAGTCTCCTCCCGCGGCTTCTACTGAAGGCCTCTGTAAGCTTTTTAGCACCCCTTACAAGGGCTCTCTTCGGATCCTTTTGCTTGGGCCTCCACCTAGCGGTGAGCATGGACGGATTATGAACTTTCGGGCCCCTGGGCCCAGATGTATTAAGGGCCCCCTATTAATTGTTGCATATGTGGAAGAGGGGTTTGGAGGTCCTTCCTCAGAAATGTTTTAATTTGTTTGATGTGATTTCCTGTATTCTGGTGCATTTTGGGGATGGCCAATACTAAATTCAATCAGATTCATAGCCTACATCCTGATGTGTTGATATTGAGGCAATGATTTCATGCAAAGGCTTGGGCCTCAGGGCCCCCTGACCCCTTGAGCCCCTGGGCCGGGCCCGGTAGGCCTGTGCAGTAATTCATCCCTTGGCGGTGAGGTCTCCCACTCCCGGCTCCTCCAGCACTGAAGACACTGTCTCCTACAGAACGCAACTTGCTCCTCCATGGAAAACATGCCCATCTACAGGTGCTGCTTTGGAAAGCAGCAGACCGTCCTGATCCACCGGCTGTGGATATAACCGCGTTTGGAGGGAGTTAGAAGACAGGTATGAAGAAAGGAGAGGAACTTGCCCACCCTCGATTCAAGTCCTGTTGCTCCTCCTGATTTCTTAGATGTTATCAGCTGTAACTGCAAAGCTGGGTTAAAACTGTGTATACATGTATCTGGAAAGTGCAGCTGTGCAGCTGCAGGCCTGACCTGTACTAATTAGTTTCTGCAAAGGCAGTGATGTTACATGTGGCAATATATTTACACAGCAAAAACAGCAGAAGGACAGGGATGAAGAGTCTGGAGAAGATGGCGACAGGACAACGGATGAGGACAGTGAGGAGTAGTAGAGGCTAGTTCTTCTCTTTGTTACTCAATTGTGAGTCACAGCAGAGGGCCAGTGAATAGCTATTTCCAAAATGATTGTGGAATTCAGAAATAACTTGAGGATCCAAATTATTCCTAAACACTGAACATTTTTATCCTCCAAAAATCAGTTTAATTCGCCCCCAAAAACTCAGCAAAATCAGCTTAATGAGAGTAAAAACGTGACCAAACCAAGTTTAAATAGTGATTTTGAATCTTGAAAATGTCAGATATGGACTCAGCATCTCCAGTAACCCCTAAAACATACTAACATGGTCCATTTTGGCCAAGCAGCTCTTATAATATGATCAATATAGGCAATTATGCTAATTTATGCTAATTAGTTCAATTACACAAATTGCCCATCTGCAAATTAGCATCCGGCAGTTTCTGCATGCTGGGAACCCATACTATATATTTCCATCATAAAACTTTGGTGTACTCAACATTTCCGGGTTCACCTTTCTGTCCACTGGACTATTATGGGAGCTGACAACAGGTCCAAGACACACCGACGCTACACATCCCCCTCGCAAGCCAATGCCGTCCTCGGCAATGACCCATCGGCTCAGCCACTGCCACGAGCATCGGTGTCGTCATTCTCCCGCTCAGTCCCAGAGTCTGTGGCACCGCCAAATGAACACGTGGGGTGTCCACGCCACAGGAGCTCCACACACACACATGAGGGACCACACACACACACACACACACATGGGGGACCACACACACATGGGGGACCAAACACACACACACACATGGGACACACACACACATGGGGGACCACGACCGCCAGCGGGCCAATCCGGACGCTCCTTCTACGGTGTGTCGCACCGCAGCACTCCTCCGTCTCCTGGCAGGGCCCTATTCACCTTATTCTGCCCATTTTTTTAAATTCCACGTTGTCTTTAAACTTCCGGTCGGCTAGCTACGTCTAGTTAGCTTCATTGGGATAACACGGCAGAAGAGGATAGAGAGGCTAACTTACAGAACAGCCGCCCCAAAGTCAGTTTTTTCCTAACTTCAGATAGGAAAGCTGTATAACAGAAATGTCTTAAGTCACCAAAATCCTAAATAAACGTTCCTAACTTTAGGATGACCCATAATATATGATGCCAGTCATCTCGATAGAGCTCTGCTATCTCAATGTATCACAATGGATGTACTGCTCAATCGGAAGTTCGGAGACAATGTGGGGCAAAGCTAGCGCCCCCATGTTTGTGCGCGGAATAAGGTGAATAGCCGGCCTCCAATACCCCAGACTCTGGCACCAAGCACTGGAACTCATGGGTCGGCTGTTGCTCCACCTCCGTCGCTCCACCAGCTTCACCACCCGGGACAGGCAGACCCCAGCTCCGCTGCAACCGGACGCGCTAAGCCCTCAGGCTTCCAGCTACCGATCTCGGCGCCCCTCCTCACGCTGCCTCCTTGCAGTGCTGTCGTCCACCGCTCCCACCATCCCCCACCCCCCCTCAGTGGTGTCCCTGCACACACACACACACACACACACACACACACACACACACACACACACACACACAAACACACACACACACACACACACACACACACAAACACACACACACACACACACACACAAACACACACACACACACACACACACACACTCCTTCTCCTTTTCCTCTGCTGCTCACAGTGGTCCACTTTAAGACGTTGCTGACGCTGTTCCTCCACAGGCGGAGTGGAGCAGAGTGGGCTGGGCAGGGCTGGTGCCCAGAGGGCTGCTCGCTGGGCTCTTGGCCTTTCAAATGTGTGTGTATATGTGTGTGTGTGTATGTGTGTGTGTCTGTGTGTGTGTGTGTGTGTGTGTGTGTGTGTGGAGGTGGCGGGGGGGTCTTGGCTTGGCTCTATGCTCTCACCCTGTCCAGACTGCAGACCCCAGGGAAGAGCGTTCGTCACCAGGGCGTCCTGCTGGGACTGACCCCTGCTGATGCTGGCCCCTGGGAAAGGTGAATGTCACCTCCGGGAGGTGCTTATCTTCTGGGTAGAGGATCACTGGGGCTCTGTTTGATTTGTAATGTCAGGGCTATGATATGGTGTGTGAGTGTGATGGGAGTCATTTTGGGGCGGGGCGGGGGGTGGGGGGTGGGTGCTGGCTGAGCTCTGATTGGCTGTGATAATGTCATGCTGGGTCTTTGTCATGGTCTGGGTCTGGTCTGCATAGAGTGTTTCCATGTTTGTGTGTGTGTGTGTGTGTGTGTGTGTGTATGTGTGTGTGTGTATGTGTGCCGGTGTGTGTGTACAAGTCTGTGTTAATTTCTTCTTTTATTTGCCTACGTATGTGCACAACAGAAAGATCAGCACTGTGGTACACCACTGTTCTCAGCC
The DNA here is from genome assembly GCF_018492685.1 of Alosa sapidissima. Lineage (NCBI taxonomy): Eukaryota > Metazoa > Chordata > Actinopteri > Clupeiformes > Clupeidae > Alosa > Alosa sapidissima. Next base: position 18,052,423 of record NC_055980.1, read on the forward strand.
TGGCTGTGTTTGCACTGAATTCCAGTTGACCTTTAGCCTGTAGTCATTCGGCCATATGGGACATGCAGATGTTCCTCAAACACTCATGCCCCATCACAAGATGAGAAAGCAGGTTGTAAGAGTCTGTGTTTGTGAGACTGAGTCTGGAGGATTGCATATTCTTGGAAGATGGAGAGAAATTTTAGGGCAAAACACAAAGAGAATTTGAAATCTGGTGGACAACTTATCTCCCCTCCATGCTGGTTTTGGAAAGTTATATATAGTGAGGGTTCTCTGTGGGTGAGCATAAATATCCTCGTGCCCTGGGAGTGCCAGGCCCCATCAGAAGTTTCAATGATGAATGTGATGAAATATATACACATACAGGCATACATCCAGTATTTACTCTCTCTCTCTGGATATATAGTATATGAGACACACTAAAATGCGCATAGGTCTATACCCACACACACACTAATTGCACTAACCTTATTACTGTCATAATTTCTAATAGCCATTAGTCTAAATGATGCTCCTGATTTCCACCCCCTCACCACATACGCATGTGCGTGCACATGACACACACAGACACAAACAGACACACACACACACACACAAATCTGTAACTCGTCAACCTGTCAACAAGCAATCAACACCTATCACAGCATTCAATACACACAAGCACACGAAATAGTGAACATATCTGATACAGCCACAACACTAAATACAAATAACTCAGACTCAACAGATTTAATACAGCTTTAGAACTCAACACTGTCAATATACCTAAATAACACTGAGCTCAATTTCAGGTCGTATAATGTCACATCACCACGCTCAACACACAATACTGGGCAGTCTAAAATTAAAACAAATTAAAAGTCTGTCTGTCTGTCTGTCTCTGAGATTTGCATGAAATAGTCATTTCTTTCTGTGCAAGTGTGTGTGTTCTTATTGACTGAATTGGTGCTCACTCCACTGGAAAGGCTTATTGATGTGACTATTCTACTCAACTCAAAGTCTGAGTGAGCCGAAGTTCAAAGACACTGGTTGGAGGTGGGTGATGACAGGCAAAAGGATCGATACAAGGTGCAGAAGTGCTCAGATCTTTTCGTTATCTTAGTCTTCTTTTTGTCAAGTAGTTTTTCATCCTCACATGAATGATTTGGTGGTGGAGTGCTCTTTGATGGTCTGACATGTTAAACGTGATGAAAATGGTGAATTTGGGTGGACAATTTTGTTTGTTTCTTGTTTTCTGTTTTTGTTTTGGGTAAATGTCTCGAGTTCATTTGCAAATGTTTTTTTGGATTAGCATGCACTCTCTTTAGTTAAATTGCGAGCGTGACATCCTGTGAATGAGGATTAGGCCGAACAGCAGAAGGCTACGGCTGTTTTCCGGTGTAGCCTTCTGACTTTCGTCATTACACCGCATAGCAGGGGATAAGTGAAAATGAATAAGACATGCAGGTCCTGATGTCAATGTCCGTGTGTGTGTGTGTGTGTGTGTGTGTGTGTTGGGGGGGCAGATCGATGTGTGAGTGTGAGAGGCAGGTGTGCTACTTTATGTATGGCACTTCTGAATCGTGTGTGTGTGTGAAAGAGAGTGTGTGTATGTGTGTGTGTGTGTGCGTGTGTGAGAGAGTGAGTGAGTGTGTGAGTGTGTGTGTGTGTGTGTGTGTGTGTGTGAGTGAGTGAGTGTGTCAGAGAGAGAGAGCGACAGGAGGACAAGAGGATGTGTGTGACTGATGGTGTGGCTGGCAAAGCACAGCCGGAGATGAGGGGACACATATTGTTGCCATGGTGCTGTAATGATACGACAGTAAAGGATGGGAACACACACACACACACACACATAAATACACACACACACACACATAAATACACACACAGCAGGCCAATGACATCAGAGAGAAATTATCACTTCCCCTTCACCCCCTCCAACAAGCTGTCTCTCACCATGACGTGTGTGTGTGTGTATGTGTGTGTGTGTGTGTGTGTGTGCGCGCCTGCCATTTGCATGTAGTTGTGATTTCTTTTCTGTTGTACGTGTGTGTTTGTTCTTATTGAGTCGACATCAGAGTGAAAAATGTTGTGCTTGAGTACAGCATATGTGTGGTGGTGATTTTGCATCTGATTAAAGTTGATAATATGATTGTGTATGTGCACACATGTAATCGTAATATGATTATGCATGTGTGTGTGTGTGTGTATGAATGTGTGTATGTGTGGGTTTGGGATTGTGAGTAGATATAGGATGCTGCGTGAAGATGAGGATTACCCAGGTGCAGAAGACACTATAGATAACGTGTGTGTGTGTGTGTGTGTGTGTGTGTGTGTGTTATGAAGTAAATTCATTTTCAGCAGTTTGACAAATGACTCTGTCAGCTACTGAGTGCCTGCAACACACAAGGTGCCCTTTCAAAACAAAGCATTAACCTAGACCCCTGCATGAATGCATGCACACATGCTAGCACACATACATACACACACATGCACGCACACACACACACACGCACACACAGAGAGAGAGCACCTTCTTTACATCCAAAGTACCAATTTGTGTGTGTATGTCTATCTATCTTTGCACCATCCCTACTAATGGACAAGTTTGGAGAACGTCCAAGTTGCCAAACTCCAGAAAATAAGCCTGAAACAGTTGTAAATTCCCCATGTTTTTAAACATTCCAGGGAGAACACTGAGCATACCAGAGAATACTGTACTGGCTTTGCCCTCTGTGCTCAAGTGGTACAGTAATTGACTTTGCTTGTGAAAACATGTCCTTGTTAGAGAAAGAGACACAAGGGAGGACTTCTCAACTGACCCCTTTCCTGCCCAGTTTATTGGAATGATCATGTGTTTTTTAAGCTAGCCTACAAAGAAAAAACAAATACCATCCTCAGTGCTTTGTGTGTGTGTGTGTGTGTGTGTGTGTGTGTGTGTGTGTTTTGTGTACATCTAGAATCAAAAGAGAGAGACTAGTGTAATGTGGGGTGGGAGAGCAAAGAGAGAAAACACATCTATTCAGTCCTCTGTGCTTTGTGCTTTGTGTGTGTGTGTGTGTGTGTGTGTGTGTGTGTGTGCGTGTGTGTGTGTGCGCATGGGCCGTCACCAAGAGGGAGAGGGAAAAAATGACAATAATATGTGAGCCAGCCCCTAGGGTTCTGTATATCTAAATTAATAACCTGTGTAGGGTTTCGTGCAAACACAGGCTAACGCACAGAGGGAAAGAGGAGAGGTGTGTGTGTGTGTGTGTGTGTGTAAGATAGAGAGAGAGAAAAAGAGAGAGTTAGTGAGTAAGTGAGTGTGAGTGAGTGTGTGTGTGTGTGTGTAAGAAAGAGAGAGAGAGAAAGAGAGAGTGAGTGAGTGAGTGAGTGAGTGAGTGAGTGAGTGTGTGTGTGTCTAATAGAGAGAGAGAGAGAGAGAGAGAGAGAGAGAGAGAGAGAGAGAGAGAGAGAGAGAGAGAGACCATTCACCTCCCTGATCCCTCTCAGGCGGCGCGGCTCACACTGATGAATTTTTAAACACAAGTATTCCTCATGCTTTGGACAGGGCCAGAGCAATCGATGGAGAATAACATCCGCTTTGAGCTTCGCCTCCACGTCAGTTCAAGTTCAGCAGGGGTGGCTTTTTGACGCCATCTCTCACTCGATTGTCAGAGCTAAGGGTCAATGAACAACCCTTTAGGACGCCATGATATGACATATAATCCATATGCTTCATGCCATATGGTTCTTTGAATTTGGGCAGGACCAGGGTGGATCAATTCATCAGGTTATATTTGCACAGGCAGCGATGGACAGAGGAATGCATTACGGTCTGAAATGAGCAGGAGTGGATCTTTAGCAAATGATGTTGTTGTTGATGCTGCAGGGAGACCATTAATGACTCCCATCTTGTAGTGAGTCTGGATGAGAGTGACCTCTTCAGGGGACAGGAGGTCTAGTCTACTTACACGGGCTGAATTTGAATTTGTAAAACAAACATGCACATTCTCTTCTCCTTGCTCTCTTTCTCTATCACACATACACTTCACTTGCATGCACGCACGCACACACACACACACACACACACACACACACACACACACACACACACACACACACACACACACACACACACACACACACACACACACACACACACACACACACACACACACACACACACACACACACACACACTTCCTCTCCCATTCTCCTTTCATTTGTTTGTACCACCCTCTGTCAGGCAACACACTCACTGGTTGTAAATGTAACCTGCAGAGGAACCCTGTGTGGGATGGCTTTAATGGAGGAAAAGAGAGAACACGAGAGCGAGAGAGAGAGAGAGAGAGAGAGAGAGAGAGAGAGAGGGAGGGATGGAGGGATGGATGGAGAGAGAAAAGGGGGTAGGAGGAGGAGTGGAACCACTCAGAGAGACAGCAGGCGGTATGAACAACAACACTTTATTAAGCATGGAGAACGTTCTGGAAATGGCACTCGCACAGCGTTGTCACAGCGAGGGGCTTCTCCTCACCTACACCACATCCAATCCATGCCCGTAATCACCCTCTCTCCACCCCTCTCTCTCCATCCATCCCTCTCTCATTCTATCCCTCCTTCTCTTTATCCATCACTTTCGCTCTCTACCTCCATCCCTCTCTCCATTCCCCTGGCTCTCCATTCATTCATTCATTCAATCCATATATTGAATCACTCCTCTATCTCCCCTCTATTCCTCCATCTCTACCTTCTTCTTTCCCTCCCTCCAGCTCTCTTTCTCCATCCCTCTCTTCATCTCTGTCTTTCCCTCTGTCTACAGCCCTTTGTTACTTTCCACCAGGTTATGTGTGTGTGCATGTGTGTGTGTGTGTGTGTGTGTGTGTGTGTGTGTGTGTGTGTGTGTGTGTGTGTGTGTGCGTGCGTGTGTGTGTCCGTCTGTGAGTAGGAATGTGCAAAAACTACAGGTCCAATTCTCATGAACTTGGTGAGAAGGTATAACATTGTCTAGGTCAAAGAGGAACCCATTAAATTTGACACCCGACTCAGGGAGCAAATATGTCCATTTATAATGTTTTCCCCACTACTTTCAGTCTCCATCATCTCTCTCCATCATCTCTCTCTCTCTCCATCATCTCTCTCTCTCTCCATCATCTCTCTCTCCATCATCTCTCTCTCTCCATCGTTTCTCTCCCTCCCTGGCTGCTGTCTCTGTCACCATTCTGTTTCACAGCTTCTCTCCCCCCACTGTGTTTATTTGTTTACTGTCCCCCAAATCCTTTCCCCAGTATCTATCCTTGACCTGCTGTCTCTTCTTCCTTCCTTCCCTCCCTCCCTCTCTCTTTGTCTCTTTCTGTCCCTCTCTCTCTCTCTGTCTCTCACACACACTCCCTCTCTTTCTCTGTCTCCCTCTCTCTTTTTCTCTTTCTCTCTCTCTCTCTCTCTCTCTCTCTCTCTCTCTCTCTCTCTCTCTCTCTCTCTCTCTCTCTCTCCCCCACTCCCTCTCTGTTGATGCTTGATGGATGAAATGTGTGTGCTTTTGGGTGAGAATATTGAGTATCTGCCAGGGCCCGTGCCTTTATGCCATCTTCCCATCTATGCACCCAAAAATGTCATGGCCGTCTGTTTGTCGTGCAGGTGCCTGCCAAACCCTCCTAATCTCACCCGACACAAGCACACTTCTAAGGTTTACATTTTACTGAAAGCTTTAGCGGATATGTGCTTCTTTTTTTAATTAATTTATTTATTTATTTATTTATTTATTTATTCTTATTAAGACAATATCTCTGGGGTCATTTGGAACTTTCCTGTGTTTGTTGGCTGCATTTCAAAGGGTTTGTGCACAGTCTTTGAAGTGGAGCTGATGTGAAGGACATGGTTGTTGTTTTGTTAACATCTAAGTGTATCTAATGATATGCATTTCTGTAGGCGAATAAGAAATAGCACTCATAATATTTTTTGGAGTGGAAAGGCAGTGTGTTCTAGTATGTTTGGGACAAAACATTCTTTTGTGTGTGTGTGTGTGTGTGTGTTGAATTTCCCCTTGGGGATCAATAAAGTATCTATCTATCTATCTATCTATCTATCTGTGTGCGTGCGTGCGTGCATGCAAAATGGTGTGAGTGATAGAATGTGCACCCACGTACACACAACTGGTTGAGTGATTGTATAGCACAGTCTCGTCATGTGGCCTTAAGAGGTAGGCTCTGTATTTGTGTGTTGATGCAAGCATGGGACAATAAAATTCATAAATTTGTAAGTGTGTATAAGTGCATTTATGGCTGTGTGTGTGAGAGGGAAAGAGAGAACAACAGGATGGTCCTTTAATGTCAGGTGTGTGTGTATGACAGAGAGAGAGAGAGAGAGAGAGAGAGAGAGAGAGAGAGAGAGTGTTGTAATAATAGCCCACATTGGCCATAGAACATAACAAACTTCAGTCTAAAAGTATTCAGGCACTTAGTCCACTTCCTCCCCTCCATAGCTGGTTTCTGTGAACACGACAATGCCTTTGTAAAGGCTAGCTCGCATTTCCATGAATGTGCATAACACACGTCTGTGAATATGTATAACACACATTGTATGTGTAAGTAAGCCTATGCATGCTTGTGCCAAACACATGCAGAATGCCCACTTCCTACACTCTCACAGAACCCCCTTAATTGACTGCGCGACTGCGGGAGTTCATTATCTCTATGGTCTCTGAAGCTTAGCGCTCCTTACTGAGGAGACTCAATTAGTTCCTATGACAAGGTTGTTATGTGGTCTCTCACTCAGTACCATGCATATTATCAATCCTTGTCACCACTTATTAACTCGTATAACATTACTTCATGGACTTGTGGGCAGATATACTGTACGTTTAATCAAAGTCGCTGCATGGTTGGCACAGACTCTTAAAGAGTTGCTTGCTTGCATAGTCGAGTGAGTTCTTCAGAGGCTTTTTTTGCCCTTTGAGAGTATTTTAAAAGGTTACTTTGATTACACTGTTTTGCACAACATAATGTATTCAGGTTAACTGTAATAAAGACTCTGAGAGGGAAGCAAAATGCCATATTTTCAACT
>NC_055980.1:18064442-18071942 GCF_018492685.1 Alosa sapidissima
TGGTCCTTTTCTCCTCTTTGGTATACAAAAAAATCATTTTAAAGTATTGGAAAGATACAGAGGCCCCATCGCTACAGTAATGAAAGGGACTAATGAAATACTATTTAAGTATAGAAAATTCTTCTAGTTTGAAGACCGGAACAAAAGACAACAATTCAACAAGGTGTGGAACATATGAAGCCTTGTAAATTCAGTGGCTAAGAAATAAGGACTAGGTATGACGACTGAGAGGTTGAAACCAAGTGTGTGTGTGTATATGTGTGTGTGTGTATGTGTGTGTGTGTGTGTGTGTGGATGAGTGGGAATGAATGCTGTATGTGGATGAGTGGGAATGAATGTTATATGTGGATGAGTGGAATGTGAATAATGTTATATGTGGATGAGTGGTAGTATGGAGAGCACTTTATGTGTATGGCTGGGGACATAAACTGTATATATATACAGTCTATGGCTGGGGAGGTTTGTATGTAAATGTATGAGTATGAGCTTGCATGAGTGTGGTTTAAGATCCTGTGGAGTAGAGGAGTACTGTTACTAGTAGGACTTGTATTCTGATTGTGGTATGAATTACACGGTATGCTGGTATATGTATTACTTCTTCTCGTCAAGCTAATAAAGAAGCCTTTAATTGAATTGAGAGAAAGAGAGAGAGAGACAGAGAGACAGAGAGCAAGAGAACTAGGACCCTGAACAGAGGTCTCACACACTTGTATTCTATTCAGTGGCAACAGAAATTACTATTGAGAGGAGAAATGCATAATTATAAATGTTACAAGTCTGTGTTTGTTTCTCAAGGACAAGAGCATAGCTCAGGATAGAAGTACCTTGACATACCACATCTCCACCACAGAAGCGTCCTGGGAAGACACACACTGACTAGAAAGGTTAAGTGCACTTGATCAATATTGCAAATATAATTAATCTGACAGTTTATTCATTTTATGGGGCCATAAAATGAATAAACTGACCTCCAATATTACCAAATACTTCATCAGCTTTATCACAGTAGTAGCGTGGCACACAAGGAGATTTATATATGGATGAATGGATATATGAACAAATCTATTGAAAAGGAAACCATAACCTTAATTTTACCAATATCACATGGAAATACTTAAGATTTAGACATTTGTTTTACTGTTATTTGTGTAAACAGTAATAGCTAATTACTGGCTGTGTGAGAGAGTGGGCATCCGTGGCCTACTGGTTAGGGCTTCGGGATTGTAACCGAAGGGTTGCCAGTTCGATCCCTGACCAGTAGGAACGGCTGAAGTGCCCTTGAGCAAGGCACCTAACCCCTCACTGCTCCCCGAGCGCCGCTGTAGCAGGCAGCTCACTGCTCCGGGTTAGTGTGTGCTTCACCTCACTGTGTGTTCACTGTGTGCTGTGTGTGTTTCACGGATAGGGAAAAATGCAGAGACCAAATTCCTTGTATACGCTAGTATACTTGGCCTATAAACCTGATTTACATTTACATTTTACATTCTGTACAGCTACCTGAAGTCACTTGGCTGCTCCAGTCTCCTGACCAGTCTGGCAACCGCCTCGCACATCCCTCCAGGGTCTGGCCAAGATCCAGACCTGCGGCACCATAACACGCCTCACCTGGCTGTGAAACTGGAGGCAGATGACACATCCCATGGATTCTGTCTTTTTGTTAATTAAATGTCTAGCATGCCAGACTCCATGCCTGTGAACAGGGGTACTGCTAGGCAGGGGAAAGTTAGGGTGATTTTAAGGATCCTGAGCTAGCACGAGCTGTGGTGGCACATTTGGGCGTCCCAATACCCACCCGGGTTCGATCTTGACAGCGCAGTCATTTCCCAGTCTCACCCCATCCATCTCCCTCCCACTCACTCGCTGTCATTTTCAACTGTTACATACATACACACACCCTTACAAAAGCAAAAGAGCTGCCATGGTGTTTTCTTCTCAAGCATCTCAGCCCTGGGGCCTTGTCTTGGTTTATGTGTGTCTGATTCAAGGTGCCTGTGCTATTTAACAGATTTAAATGGGTGACATGAAGTATGGGCGGGTACTTTCATCTCCAGAGTTTTAAGGTCTGCCCTGCCCTCCGGGTTTTGGAGATCCAAAATAACGGTTCTCTCTTGGTGTCAGTCTTCTGCACCGTTCCCCTTTAAATACATGAGGATTACCTAATGCAGTGTTTGGTGCTTTAAGCCCCCAACGTCGTCTTCCAGGCAGCGCTACATGGAAGGCATTAGGGTTAAGGGTTAGGGTTAGGGTTAGGGTTAAGGTTAAGGTTAAGGTTAGGTGCCTTTAAGTGAACGGTCGCACCATTAAAACACCATTGAGCACCTAATGCACAGTGAGAGTGTTGGAATTGGAACTTATGCTTTTTATTTTCATCAGTGGTTTATATCCTGATGTGTCTGTTATGTGTTCTTTCACAAATGAGATGACTGTTGTTATTTCATTCTGTTCCTGTACTGTCCCTGTGTATATCTGTGTGTGACTATGTGTTTAGAGATAAGAGGAAACATTATTGCCAGGTTGGCACTAATCAGAGCCTGTTTCAGTGTGGTCCACGTAAAATGGGATGACAATGATGATGTAGAGAGAGAGAGAGAACAAGGAACATACGCTGAGGCCTCATCCACTTTCTGGTCTATTCAGTGTAAATAAGATGGGATAAGATAAGATTTGGGGCAGCCGTGGCCTACTGGTTAGCACTTCGGACTTGTAACCGGAGGGTTGCCGGTTCGAACCCCGACCAGTAGCCACGGCTGAAGTGCCCTTGAGCCCACCTAACCCCTCACTGCTCCCCGAGCGCCGCTGTTGTTGCAGGCAGCTCACTGCGCCGGGATTAGTGTGTGCTTCACTGTGTGCTGAGTGTGTTTCACTAATTCACGAATTGGGATAAATGCAGAGACCAAATTTCCCTCACGGGATCAAATGAGTATATATACTATACTATACTAGATTCATATTTCAGTGGAAAGTTACTGTTCAGAGGAGAAATCCATACATTATATTCGGTGTTTGTGTCTCACACAAACGTAGCTTGTCTACTTAAACTAAAATGGAGTGGATTTCAACTCAGATAGGAGTACCTTGACAAACCACGCCTGGACCCTAGCAGTGAGAGCACGGACACATGCATGCACACACATACACACGCCCACACACACACACACACATTGGGTTTGCTACAAGCATTAAAACATAATTGTTCCATGAAAAACAGTATAGAAAAAATACATGTTCTGCATATGATCTACCCTGTATGTTGTCCCATGGGGAACATACGCTGGACCCATCTTAACCCCAGCCTTAAATTCTACCTGAGTTCTACATGGGTAGCACATGAGTTGAGATATGGGATTTTGGTGGGTACTAGCTCTTTACTACAGATTTAGCATGCAAATGCTGCACATGACAATTAAGTGTGATTATGTTTTTCATAGACATTTAGCAAAGACCCCCCAATGGGCATGTCAAAGGCTGGACATTTGTATTACTGCTATTTGTGTAAACTGTAGCTAGCTAATTACTGGCTGAGAGAGTTTTGTACAGCTACCTGAAGCCACCTGGCTGCACCAGTCTCCTGACCATCTGGCGACCACCTCACACACCCCTCCTGTCTGGCCAAGATCCAGACCTGCGGCACCAGATGACACACACTTCAACTGGCCATGGAACTGGAGGCAGACGTCGCATCCTTTTCTGAGGGTGATTCTGTGTTTTCACTCTTAAAACGACGTTCAGCCCTGCCAAGCGTCCAAACCACAGGCCCACTGTAAGGCAGGAGAAAGTGGGGATGGTCCCAAGGGTCCTACACTGACAGGATGACCTCATGCAACAGAATGACAAATACTGGGATTGTTGAGGGGGGGGGGGGGGGGGGGTGCAATATGACATGTGGTTTCATAGGGCCTGTGGTTTCTAGTGACACCCTTGCCTGTAAAACACAGACTTGCCCTGTAATCCATTAAAAATGAATGAAAATGACTGCACACAAATTCAGTCAGATGAAATTTCCACTTGATTTTCCTCATCCCCAAATTCTCTCACTGCCCCAAGTCCCATAGTCACATTTTTACAATTACATCCAGTCAGTTTGCTGACACATTTTTGATTCCTTTTTGGTTCAAAGCACAATGAAGGCATATTTCTCGTCACTTTACATTCTACAGATGCCAGCCAGCGGCGCAGTCGTCCGTGCACGTCTCTAATTCATTGCCCTCACACCAGGGCCACAGCAGAGGGAAGAACCACAATGCAGTCGATATTAAAAAAGTTAGATTTGTGTGTGTGTGTGTGAGAGAGTGTGTGTGAGTGTGTAAATGGACTTTCCCTGCCATACCACTGGAGCAGATATTAAATCAGGCTGGACTCTGAGATGATTGTGTTTGATTGTTTGTGTGTTTGTTTGTTTGCTTTTTTTTTGTGTGTGTGTGTGTGTGTGTGTAAGAGAGAGAAAATGACATTTGGAACTATCTCAGTGTTTGAGAAAGTTAGTGTGTGTGTGTGTGTGTGTGTGTGTGTGTGTGTGTGTGTGTGTAATCTTTCAGCCATGCATTAGAGCTGTGTGGTCCATAACTCAGGCTAGACAGTAGGCTGATTGCATGCGTGTGTGTGTATGTGTGTGTGTGTGTGTGTGTGTGTGTATATGTGTGTGTGTGTGTGTGTGTGAGTGACAGAGATTTTCTGCCATAGCTCCCTAACGTATGTCCCATGTTAAATAAGGCTCTGAGGGGGCTGGGAGCATGATGAGTTTATAGTTGTGTCTGGGTGGACACTAAAATATACAGATGCAAATTGTTAGAAAAAATAGAAAAGACACATACAGTATTTACACAGACACACATTATCTCCCTCTCTATCTCTCTCTCTCTCTCATACACACACACACACGACTGACCCGTTTAACACAAATAATCTCTCCATTTCTGCCACAGCTCATTTTGAAGACTCACCAACACCCACCCTAACCCCAAAAGACACACACACACACACACACACACACACACACACACACACACACACACACACACACACACACACACACACACACACACACACACAAGAAGCTGTGTCCAGCAGCAGCAGCAGTTTTACGACACACATTATCTCCGGGTGTGTTTTTCTCTGGGAGTCAGCAGAAGAAGAGGAGCCTTGAGTGAAAGCCGTTTGGGACTCGTAAAGGCAGCTCTTTTATATTCCCATAATGAGACCGCCGTGTGTTCTGAGAGGTGGTCACACATCCATCTCACACACAAACACACACACACACACACACACACAACAGAGGAGCGGAGAAGAGTTTGGAGTTTGTAGAGGATCACCCATCATAGTGTGTGTGTGTTTGTGTGTGTATGTGTGAGTGTGTGTGTGTGTGTGTGTGTGTGTGTGTAGGGTTACAGTGTTTAGCTAAATACTGTATGTGAGTGCAGTTAGTCATTACTCATCCCAACTATCTTCACTGATGAATGCAGGAGAGTTTATGTGTGTGTGTCTCTCTGTGTGGAGTGGGAGGATACACCACAATGAATTATGTCCACCCGTGTGTGTGTGTGTGTGTGTACCTGTGTGTGTGCGTGTTTGTTGCATACATTTTATGTACGTGTACATGTGCATCTTTCTGAGTTGCAGCCTTAATTAAAACCACCAGAGCACACTGTAACACGCCCAGCAGAAGACTCCATCTTTCCTCCGTCTCATGTTCTCTCTTGTTCCCTCCCTCCTCTATACCTCCGCTCCCTGCTCTCTCTTGTTCCCTCCCTCCTCTATACCTCCGCTCCCTGCTCTCTCTTGTTCCCTCCCTCCTCTATACCTCCGCTCCCTGTTCTCTCTTGTTCCCTCCCTCCTCCATACCTCCGTCTCATGTTCTCTCTTGTTCCCTCCCTCCTCTATACCTCCGTCTCATGTTCTCTCTTGTTCCCTCCCTCCTCTATACCTCCGTCTCATGTTCTCTCTTGTTCCCTCCCACCTCTATACCTCCGTCTCATGTTCTCTCTTGTTCCCTCCCTCCTCTATACCTCCGCTCCCTGCTCTCTCTTGTTCCCTCCCTCCTCTATACCTCCGTCTCATGTTCTCTCTTATTCCCTCCCTCCTCTATACCTCCGTCTCATGTTCTCTCTTGTTCCCTCCCTCCTCTATACCTCCGTCTCATGTTCTCTCTTGTTCCCTCCCTCCTCTATACCTCCGTCTCATGTTCTCTTTCAACTCTGTCCTCCCCTCCTCCCTTACCCCCACACACACACTAACAAGCGAAAACACACATACAGAGAAGCACACAAACACACAAAAGCAAACGTACACATGCACACACTCATTCTGGAGTAGGAGATGGAGACAAATTGACAAGCGTGATTTATTTTTTGCGGATAGAATGTGCAGGACTGAGCATATTTTGTACAGCTTTGCAGTACATCTAGTTCACTTTCTTTCTTTCTTTTTTTTCTTTCTTTCTTCCTTCTTTTCTCTTTCACTCTTTTGTTCTCTCTGTCTAAATCTCTCTTTCTGTTTCTCTTTCTCACTTTGTTTCTCCCACTCCTGTCACGTCTACATCCAACACCTATTCAACACACGCACGCACACACACACACACACACACACACACACACACACACACACACACACACACACACACACACACACAATCACCTAGTCAACTCTCCAGGTGGAGGAACAGTGGTAACAGTGTGAAGCGCTTTGAAATTCTCCCTCTCTGATGTAGACTTTTGACCTCCCATGCACAAACACATGCTGTAGACAGATACATCACAGCTCTGCACCTGCAGTGACACACACACACACACACACACAAACACAAAGATCCACACATAAACACACACACAAAAAAAAAAAAAGATCCACACATAAACACACACATAAATTCACTCTTGGCTGACTTGTACGACTTTTTCCTCCACATCCAGCATCTGTTTTTGCACTGTTTGTCTGAGAGATGCTGAAACAAACACACATAAAGTCAGGGTTAAAAAAAACAGAGACGGAAAATAACAAACACAAAGACATAGCAAGGCCAAAGAACCGGCGATGTGACTGAGAACAATCAAATCCTTAACTGCCGTCTGCCGCTTGGGCTGAGCCCACGGAACCGGGTTCACCCCAGGGGAACCAATCTATTATCCGGATCAGCACCGATCTCTTCACCGGCACAGGACTGGGAACTATACAGCCGCCGTGGTTCTCATCTAAAACAGCACAATCAACCCCCAAAACGCACACACACACACACACACACACACAAAAGCTTTTTGGCACATACACAAACACACACACACACACACACACAAAACAGACAGACACAGACAGACAGACACACACACACACACACGCACACACACACACACAATACAAAAAAACAGACACATACAGACAGACACACACCGCCGTCTGCAGTGCAATTACCTGCAGACAATAAGGGGATCATAGGACCTCAGGCAGGGACACTGCAGACCTGCTGGCCCCTCTACACAGAGCATAATGGACTGGGATGAAGAGAGCAAG
>NC_055980.1:18076942-18089442 GCF_018492685.1 Alosa sapidissima
AAAAAAAAAACATATTTTGTCTTCTAGAAAGTATCTCTTTTAGTGCCCTTGGCTGTTGGAGGGGGGGGGGGGGGGCGTTGATGGCAAAGCTACGTCCCTAGCCAGCTGTATTGTCTTGCTTTGATGAATGATGCCAAAACAGAGAGATAATGTACCACAATGCACCTCAATGCTATCTTGAAAATATCTGTGTCTGAACAATGCAGGGTGAATCTCTGCATTATTTTTTGGCGAAACATCCAGCTTTGATAGGTCACCAGGGACTGAAGACAAGAGGAGGATGTCTGCATTGCTGATGAAAATGGCAGCTGAATCGGGGTAATCTACTTGGGGAATATGCACCAGAATGGAGCATACTGGCACAGCTGCGGGTGTGACAGCGGCCCGTTGTGTTTATCTGCCGTTTCTCGCCATCCCAATTAAGTGTCCCCATTCCTCATCCTCTCCCTGCAGGCCTCTTCCTCAATCACCACTTTTTTTTACATCTTTACTTTTTTTTAACATTTATTTATGGGGCTTGTGCCTTTATAGTAGAGATTTACAGGAAATGAGCTCGGAGTAGGAGTAGGATTGGGAAACGACTGGGGTTTGGCATCGAACATGGGTTCACCGTGGGCGCTTATAGTAGATATGAACGGGCCACTTCCGCCTCCCTTCAGTCTTTCCTGCGTTTGCTTTTGTTTGTTTTGCTCTATTCGTTTCTCACTTTTATTGTCCACCTTTCCCTTTATCCCTGTTCTTCCTCCCATTTTTCATCCTCTGTAGACTCGCCCGCTTGTTATGATTCAAACTTTCCTCTCCTAGTTCTGCCATCTTTGACCCCCCCCCCCCTCCCCCCTGCACTATTGACCTCTGTGTCAACTTACCTTGCTTACTTTACTTTAGGACTTCACTTTCTCAGAAAGTTCCTCACTCTCCCATCTACTGTCGGAGTTTTCATCATTATCATTCAACACCGGCAATCCCACAATGCACCTGCGTGTCCGTTTTTCCAGACGTTCCAGACATGGTGGGCGGCTGAAAACAACAGCCCAGAGAAAAACATAATTCCCGGTACCCCCCCTCCCCGAACAAACACGCTCCCTTTAAAGGCAATAAATAAATAAATATATAACCACACAAAACTGATGAACCTGGCAAGCTGTTGTTCTTCAATGCTGTCTCTAGCTTTACCATCTGTTGTGGTGATGACCTAACCTGAAAGTGTTTGTGTGTGTATGTGTTTTGATGGGGTGCTGTGTGTAAGAGTGTGTATGAGTGTGTGTGTGTGTGTGTGAATCAGAGAGAGAGGAGAGAGAAGATGGGAGTCTCTGTGTGCAAGAGAGAGAAAGGCAGTGGGTGTGTGGGTGAGTACTGTGTGTGTGTGAAAGAACACCAAGTTGCTCAGAACCAGGAAGTCCCACTGTGCATAATCAGTGGCCAGAGAAACACACAAATATTTAAGGAAGTGAGCGTGGGTAGACACACACACACACAAACAATAAACACACACAGGCAGACATTTGCAGCAAACAACAAACCATATGGAGCAGTCACGCAGGCACAAACATACTTACTCACACACACACTAAAACAGAGACCGAATCTGTGGTTGAAGGAGAGAAATTGAGAGAGAAAGACATGAGTGCATTAGACATTTCTCAGTTCATGTAAGGTCTTGCACTTCATTGCTTGCAAACACACACACACCTACACCTCATCGCCCTTTGACTCCAAATCCCCTCCAGATGGGTCCTGGTGTCTGATGGCACACGCAGCACCTTTCCCGTGGAATCACACACACAAAGACCATACACCTGGCTACCTATGTGCACACGCTCTCACATGTACACAAACTGCATCTGTCTCTACACACAGTACACAAACCTACATTGACATACACACACACACGCACACACTCTACATACAATATACTGTACATCTGCACACACATATGCACACAATCACACATACACTCAACTTCTTACCTTAATTATTTCCAAAAACAATTCAGTTAATGTTTAAAGTGAAGGATTCCTTTCTCAACTGGCTGACACCCACCCCCGCCCTTTCTGGTTTTGTTCTTTTTCGCCTTTACCATTTTGGAGCCGGCGAGGCCCACTTCATCAGACACACTTCCCCTGCCAGAGGCCAATCATTTCCCTGCTATTAGGAGGACATATTAGCAGGCTCTGCTCTTAATTGATTAAGCACCAGAGGAGCGTTCCTAGGGAAACTATCTGTATTATAGAGAAAGAAAGAGGGAGAGAGAAGAAAAAGAAAGGGAGAGAAGGAGGGAGAGAAGAAAAGGAGGGAGAAAGAAAGAGATGAAGAGAACAGAGAGAGGAATAGAAAGATGAAATAATGAGAAATTACACTCATTGAGGGTAGTAAGAAGATTGTGTTACCAGGGTAACATGGTTATGACTTTTTGAATGGCTTTCCGCTGGATGACTTGTGCGTCAGTGTAGAGCAATACCACATGCTCACAACTGTTATGCAGCAAGGTCATACTTTTGCATTCTTGCCACAAAATACGTCAATTCACCGGAGCTCAACTAACACAACCCCAATATATACCAACATGCCCTCAGGTACAATGTAGTTTTATGTTTTCACCATATTCAGATGTCATATATAATCACAGCTTTACAACAGAGAAAAATGCCAGAATTGAAACGTTTTAGAAATAGAATGGTGGAGACGTCTTTATGAAAGAACTGAATGGAAAGGTCTCTTTGAGTGTATGAACAGCATCATTTATTTCGTCAAGGGGAAAAGAGATGTACAAGAAGCCGAGGAAGACTGCCGAACTCTCTCATCGACTCTTAATGCTGTTAATGGACAAGGAGCTGTATGCGTAAGTGACTCCCAACGCTTGAAAAAACACTGACTTAACTTAAATGCTGGGCAAAGTGCCAAGTCTAAATTATTGACTAAAACTTGCTTAATAACTGCAAAATCTATTTGCCATGAGAAAGATCCTAAATACAAACATTGGTGGGTCAGCTAAAAGCTGTCTAACGCCACATGACGCCATTAGTTCATGCACGACAACTTTGCTCATAGACTGATTTTGCACTTTGCCAAGCATTTAAATTAGGGCCCATTGGATAAAACCCTTAAAAACGAAGAATGCTCACTTCCCCACTTTTTCCCCCTGACCTGACAGTACTTTAAATGTTTGTGCATACATCTGTGGCATAGCAAGGCATTTCAGATCATCTGTGTTCAGGGTTCGTCCAAATACATACGCTGACCACTGAACACAGCCGAGTGGGGCTGCGTGTACGGGCATCTTCACTGGCACAACAGGTGACTTCTCAAGGGTTAAAGGTCAAAGTTGACATGCAGTCCCACACTAAGCCTCCATTGGCAGTGACGAAGCGTGCAACATTCCACATTCTCTCACAGTTTGATGATGGCAGAGTAAAAATTACTTGGAAGAAAATAATACATTTATAATACATATTTATAGTTCAATATATGGTTAGATAGAAGACAGACGTGTAGGTCTGTCGTTGTTGGGTATAGAGGGGCGATCTCTTCAGTGACTAATAAGCTACAGAAGGATGAAGCTAAATTTAACAGCTATAAAAGGAATGTTGTGGAATTACAGGTTGTAGCTGGATAGGAGACAGGTTAATTGAAGGTTTAGAAAAGAAAGTTAAACTGTACAATTGTGTTTCACATGAAAAAAAAAACAACAACAACAAAAACAACAACAAAAAACGAGTATCCTTTTGGAGAGACAAACAAAAATTAAAATCAGAAGAGAGAGTAAGAAGATGTAAGAAAGTAAGTAGGGTCTCATTGCATCTTTTTTCCTCCGACACGGTCTGTCATGAGAGTTCAGAAAGAGGAAAGTTGGCCATGGTGATGGTCTAGCACCTGTGGATGAGTTCATAGCTTCGGCTACCTGCTCATTCTCTCTCTCTCTCTCTCTCTTTCTCTCTCTCTCTCTCTGAAGAATATAGTGTGCTTTAAAAAGTTCTGTGGTTTAAAAGAGGTCTTTGCTCTTCTTCAACTTCAGCTGTTTCCAGTTAGGAAGAGCATTGAACTCTTCTCGCGTGAGCTCCAACAGCGTCTGGAAAAAAAAAAAAAACACAAGAAGAAAGACAAGGTGTTAGCCACACAAACACACGGTGATATTGGCCATAAAAATACATCCTTTAACTAAAAGTAACAGCACTGTCAGACATAATACTACTTGTGCACACAAATGCATACAAGCAGAAGCACCTGTGTGTGTGTGTGTGTGTGTGTGTGTGTGTGTGTGTGTGTGTGTGTGTGTGTGTGTACTGACATACATGAGCAGACACATTCGACCGGCACACACACTGCACACAAACGACCCTAGATGAAAACATACACACACAAAAATATAGTTGCTAGGAATGATTTTCTGCTCAATGGAGCCAGCTACAGTGTGAAAGGCCATTTCTCCGTAAGATATGACCTTACCAATCACAGCAAACTGAGCAAGTGCTGCTCTTCCTGACAACGCATCAGATTGCTCGTACTTAGCAAGACATTCAGTCTTGTGCCGTTTCTAAACCTCAACAAGCTCTCTCTCTCTCATTCTCTCTCATTCTCACCTGGCCACGGGGCTTATTTGATGGTCTGCCATCATCCCAGATGCAGACATCGGGATATAAATGACAATTCTTCCATATTCACACTTCTGAGTGCATTAAAGCTCAAAATGCTGTCCCTAAGCAATTCTAGACTTTAACAGGTGTAGTTCCAATCTGTTTTATTTCAAGCACTGCAATTGTTTTGGTGCTATTTAGATGACAAGTCTAGGCTTTGAAATGGCCTGTGTTTAACTAGATGTCTTCCATCTAGATGTCTTCTTTGTCTCTCTCCTTGCTGCTCTTCTCTGGCTTTGTGACATTGCGTCTTTCCATGATCTATCCAATATAGCTGCTGGGGTGGTGGTTCATAAATACCACACGTGTACACCTGTCTCTTCCTATGTGCTTTGATAGAGAGCATGGCCACAGTCAGTCTGTGTGTGTGTGTATGTGTGTGTGTGTATGAAAATGACAAAGGGAGGACACATACTGTGTTTGTGTGTGTGTGTTTGTGTTTTTGTGTGTTTGTGTTTTTGTGTGTGTGTGTGTGTGTGTGTGTGTGTGTGTGTGTGTGTGTGTGTGTGTGTGTAAGAGAATGACTGAGTAGACATATTTATGTGTGTGTGTGGGGGTGTGTGTGTGTGTGTGTGTGTGTGTGTGTGTGTATGGGTACCTTGAAGTCCTTGTCGGACAGGTATATCTCCAGGTGTAGGGGGTCGACTCCCTCGGGCAGGGGTTTGGAGGTGAGCTCCTCTATTGAGTACTGCCTCTTGGAGAGACGAGACAGCGCGTCCTGCACCAGGATCACCTTGTTACGCACACCCTCGTCCTGACCAAACACATCAGAAAAAATCAGAGAAACATTAGGACATTCACACACTTATTATACACTGACAAACCACGGACGCACACCCTCGTTCTGACCAAACACATCAGAGAAACATTAGAAACATCAGGACATAAACACACAAACACACACACACACACACACTTATTATACAATGACAAACCACAGACATAGAAAGACACAAATTAACACACTCAAACATACACTTATTATTACATACATACAGAGAGAGAGAGAGAGAGAGAGAGAGAGAGAGAGAGAGAGAGAGAGAGAGACATCAACACACACATACACACACTCACACAGTGCATTCACATTCAACAAATTATACTGTGATCATATGAGTTCATGTGATCATTTTCCGGCATAAATAATGTTGACTGTGATTGCACTGATGATACTAAACCCACGCACAATATGAGTCTCATGAATAATTGCTATATAATTAAGTGTCAAAGGTCAAACACACACACACACACACACACACACACACACACACACAGTCATGATGGCTATGATGAAATGTAAGTAACAGATGCTGCCACAAGCCCCAAGGCGAAAATCAAGGCTACATCGCAAACGCTCCAAACTTTAGGAGATTCATTTATATTGCAGGCCGTCAAATAAACGGTGCACAGATGATACAAAAACACATAAATAAGCCGTTAAAGTAATTACCCCCTGAGCTCATCATCTGTATGCGTGCATAATTAGTTCATCTAAACTTGACTCCAACTCAAAGTTCATCGACTCTGAATCAAACTTCTCTTGCCACAGGCCACTCATTTACCATCTATTAGCAGGAAATATGACCATATTATTGATAATCTGCCTAATGATACAGCAAATTGTAATTATTATTCTGAAGCCAACTACGCCATCATACTTAGAGACACACAATTAGATTAGTGACTATTATAGTTATACGGTTTTAGTTTTTGAGTATTTAAGAGTGTGTCCATGAGAGGACCAGGCGGGGGTGATACATGCTACGTCACCGATTTTGATAAAACTTGGACAGTTTGAAGGGTCCACCTAAAAACACAAAAAGCCAAAATAGTACAAAAGTTGAAACAACCCACGGGGAGTTAGGCCCCCATCCTTGTTTTAGGCCAAAAAAACTAAAAAAAAGGCCCAAAATTGCATAAAATGTTGACATCCCTCCTGCTGTCAGATTTAAACACAGCAAAGTAACAATCCATGCCATCAAAGGTGCATCCAAGGTTAGTTTAAAACTGGAGTTACAAGGCGTAAGGTGTGACGGGTGTCAGTCCAGGACTGCACATATCCACTACGTCACATGCCTTTTGGCGAATACCCCAAAAATAGCAATATTCAGACCTGAATATCTCCGATGAGCAACCTCCTTTTTTCAAAATTCTTTCTTCACATGAAAGGGCCATCTGTGGACTTTATAAATCAAAAGAAAAATGCTCTGCCTTTTTATTATTTTTGTCGCTGTAACCGCCTAAATAGTGTGATCCAGCCAGTGATTTCAAATACATATCTATTTCAATGATTGGTTGAAACATAATGTTTAGGTCATTTATAGTGGACAAATGGAAATATATATTATCATCAATCATGTCTACTGATCAATTCCAAGCTAGATTTAATGTCCTGAGTGCAATATATTCCTTAAGGTAGCTCAAAATGACATCATTGGGTGACATACACCAGTATACCCGTAGGTCAAATATTTGCAAATGTGATATCGCCAACATATCTCAGGGCTAGAAACAGTTACTTGGATTCAAATAATAACTTGTAACATTTTGGTAGCCAAAGGTCAAAGTCACTGTGACCTTATGGATATCCCTTTGTGGTGGATAAATCTAAAAAAATCCCTGACACATTTTCATTTGTGATACAAATATGTATTTTGACTCACAGATAACAAATATTTGAATCTGGTGGTCAAAGGTCGAGGTCAAGGACCTTGCATTCTTGAAAAAATTATATATCATAAATGCCTGTAGGGATTTTTTTTCCAAATTTGGTACAAATATTCACTTGCACTTTTGTCTTCATCATTCATCGTGACCTCCAGAAGGCTCAACAGTGGTATCTGCCATCTCAGACCCAGCTCCCTCCACACTCATGATAGGTTGTCTACCAACAAATACACATCTTTTGGTAATTTGTCTTCTTTGCTATGGCCGAGCAAACTGCAATCGCTTGATACGGGCACCCACAAATACCAACAAATTATTCAGTTAATCATTTGTTTTGCTGTGGCCATTTATGATCCCATCAGCAACTATACAACAAACAAAACACCAACCCTTAATGAGGGCACCAAGAAGTACCACCAAAGTCTTTGGTCATTCCTCTTCTTTGCTCCCACAGTTTCTGATCCAATCAGTAACATAAACAGACCAAATGTAAGCCCTTGATGTGGGCACCCACAAATACCAACACATTCTTCAGTCAATCCTCTTCATTGCTGTGGTGGTTTATTATCTGATCATTAACATACCCAGTGAAACCGCAAGCCTTTGATGCAGACACCAACAAATACCAACAAATATTTAGATACCAACTACCAATCAATGTCACAAATTCTTCAGTCATTCCTGTTTGTTGCTATGGCCATTTATGATCCGATCAGCAACATACCAACATACCAAGCAATATCATAAATTCTCCAGTCATTCCTCTTCATTACTGTGGACACTTATGACCTGATCAACAACATACACAGCCGACACACAAGCCCAACAACTACCACTCCAGAAACACAGCAGCAGCGTCTGTCAATTCAGGTTACAACATGACCCCAAATAGCATGTGAGTGCCATAGCCATTGGCTTGCCTTTTCAGCAGCCTCCGATATTTGTTACAGCTCCTTTCAGTGACCGTCCTCAAAAAAAGTCTAACAGAAGTTTTGTGGCTGATTATATTTGGGTGGTTAATATTAATGAAAAGTTAATATTACTGTGACCTCACAAGAAAAACTATTTTACTATTCACTAAAAAATATTAACTTGAACATGATATCCTGGAAACACAGAGTATTGATATTATTGTTATGACATGAAAATAGCCTTGTTATATTTCATGTATTTTAACATGGAAAAATGTTAATCTAGCTTGACATTACTCCATTATCACTGTTCCATTTGCCCAACGCAGCAGACAGGAGTTAAAGTGGGAGGAACACAGTTCTGCCACCTCGGATAATTCAATAATAAATATATTCTTTCATACCAACGATACAGCGTGATGATATTGTTAAAATAAATAGGTTAATTTACGTGTGTACAGAGGTGACCAAGAAGCTATCAATTCTTGTCCAAAAAGTATTGCTACACCACGATACTCAATATGTTGTCCAACGGTGAGTCATTTTTCCCCGTTGCACCGACACTGGATTTTAGGGTTCCCCCACCTGCCAAATCCCACTTTACCACTGGTCATATGGCATGCAATGGAAACAGATTTACAAGTAATGTACATGATCAGGTTTTCAATGTTTCAGACATGTTTCCTTGTAGGACCCTAACATGAAGCTACTGTAGGTGGTTATACCATGTCAGAGTCTCTGCTTTAAAACAACTTGTACTAATAAGCAGGGTCTACAGACATGTTTTTACGATAGATGGACATCGAGGTACAGTCGGCTACAAAACAAGTAAAGCTCAGGAGAGCACTGACTAACTTGCTATATATACGAACACTCAATACCCAAATTAACCATCATGTCCTTGTCCATGGGGGCAGCCGTGGCCTACTGGTTAGTGCTTCGACCTTGTAACCGAAGGGTTGCCGGTTCGAACCGCGACCAGTAGGCACGGCTGAAGTGCCCTTGAGCAAGGCACCTAACCCCTCACTGCTCCCCGAGTGCCGCTGTGGCAGGCAGATCACTGCGCCGGGATTAGTGTGTGCTTCACCTCACTGTGTGTTCACTGTGTGCTGTGTGTGTCACTAATTCACTAATTCGCGGATTGGGATAAATGCAGAGACCAAATTTCCCCTCACAGGATCAAAAGAGTATACAGTATATACTTATATACTTGTTTGTAAAAATGGATGTCCACAGATCCAAGTAAACCAGCATTCTCTTTAGAAGATTTTTAAAAATATCTTTGTGGGCTAAAACACTGTTTACGTGTGGACGAAAGACCCAAACATAAAATATCGTGTTATGTGTGTACAGGGCCTAAGTTGTACTAAATTTGAAATAACTCCCTCAAGGTGTTTCCAGGATATTGTGTCCAAGGTGTAAAAATACAGTAATACCCATGCTGTTTTTTTTTGAGGTCACAGTAACATTGACCACTCAAATCAAATCAGTTCATCTTTGAGTATACTGTAAGTGACTGTGTGTGCCGAATTTGAAAGAAAAAAAAACTTCCTATAGGCATTCCTCACAAGAATGTGAGTTCACAATGACCTTGAACTATGACCTTTTACCATCAAATTCAAATTAATTTGTTATCTGTGAGTGAAAAGCCCTTTCCAAAGCGAGCTACACTCTCTCCCTAGCCACTTGCACTCTTAACCAAGTGTTAAAAGAACAACGCCAACATTTTGGGAAATTATCTTACTGTCTCTGCCAGAGTTAGATAAGATGATACATACCCTTCTCGTCTCTGTGCATCCAGTACCTCAGTCTGAAGCACCCACTAAGGTGAGCAGTTCCAACTAGCCTATAGCACCCAAAAGTGATAAAAGTGATAAAAGAACTCCAACATTTTCCTTTACATGGGGAACTTGATTTAGCTGTAAGGGTGATTCCCACCTGAGTGCACACCGCAACTGAGGGGAGTGGGTAGGGATTGGTTTCAGAAAGGGCCAGTGTGAATGTATCACATTTGGAATTATGTCAGGGATTTTTAGAGGTTTATTCACCACAATGGGATGTACATAAGGTCACAGTGACCTTGACCTTTGACTATCAAAATCTTACAAGTTATTGTTTGAGTCCATGTGACTGTTTTTAGCCCTGAGATATGTTGGGGATATCACATTTGCAAAAATTAGACCTACGGGTATACTGGTGTATGTCACCATGATGTCATTTTGAGCTACCTTAAGGAAAATATTACACTCAGGACATTAAATGTAGCTTGGATTTGATCAGCAGACATGATTGATGATAATATATCTCCATTTGTCCACCATAAATGACCTAAGCATTATTTTTCAACCAATCATTGAAGAAGATATGTATTTGAAATCACTGGTTGGATCACACTATTTAGGCGGTTACCACGAAAAAAATAATAAAAAGGCAGAGCATTTTTCTTTTGATTTATGAAGTCCACTGATCGCCCTTTCATGTGTAGAAAGAATTTTGAAAAAAGGAGGTTGCTCAACGGAGATATTCAGGTCTGAATATTGCTATTTTTTGGGTATTCGCCAAAAAGCATGTGACATAGTGGACATGTGCAGTCCTGGACTGACACCCGTCACACCTTACGCCTTGTACCTCCAGTTTTAAACTAACCTTGGATGCACCTTTGATGGCATGGATTGTAACTTTGCTGTGTTCAAATCTGCCAGCAGGAGGGATGTCAACATTTTATGCAATTTTGGGCCCTTTTTTGAGGTTTTTTGGCCTAAAACAAGGACGGGGGCCTAACTCCCACTGGGTTGCTTTAAATTTTGTACTATTTTGGCTTTTTGAGTTTTTAGGTGGACCCTTTAAACTGGCCAGGTTTCATCAAAATCGGTGACGTAGCATGTATCACCCCCGCCTGGTCCTCTCATGGACACACTCTTTTCACTCAAGTGACTATTTTGTAGAATGTAATGAACATGTTTTGAATATGCAAAACGTGCTATGAATTATGTCCAAACATGTGTGAGTGTGTGAGTGTGTGTGTCAGTGTGTGTGTGTGTGAGTGAATGAGTGAGTGTGTGTGTGTGTGATGATACCTGCACTTTGATGCTAGGGTCTCGCTCCCAGTAAGGGAAGATGTTTGTAAACGTGCGCGGCTCAGCACCAGCAAGAATCAGATAGGCCTGGGGCGGTCGCTTGGAGTTCTTTTCTGTAAACACAAACACACACACACACACACACACAAACAAAGTCAGTGAGTGAGTGATGTTGCTTTGACTTCTGAAAGTAGCTTATGTTCCATAAGGACATTACTTATTACTTTAGCTGCAAGGATTGCTCAATATGACAAAAGTCAAAACCCACTGCTCCCCCCTAGTGGCTACATTGGGAATGACCACAGTGATTGAACCACAGCCAAGCAACTGCATCTGTTTCTCTCCTTATTTGCTCGTTGGATGTTAGAACACAGATACATTCACCCAAACCGCTCTAACAGCAGTTCTTATTTACCCAAGAGACAGATCCTGTCCAACTCTGCACAGTCTCAGTATACAGTATGACAGGCAGTAGCTACTAGTTTCATGTATAATCAAGCAATCCATTGACTATTTCTGACCGTATGATACCCATGTTTTACAGACAATTAATTGATTTAATTGATTATAAATGAGACTTGACATTTATGCAGTGTGAGGCCAGATGGCCATTCAGGCACTACGATGGATTCCACCTGATAAAAAGATCTTCAGGCTTCACACCTTTCATTGGCTAATTCAGGGGAACCAAATGCTAAGCCGCTCAGTCCTTTAACAGCAGATCAAGAGGGTTAACATCAGCAGGATCTCCATTCCGCTTGACCGCATATTATTAAGTGTAAAACCTTATGACCCCATAGGTGACCTTTGACCCCATCAGTGAGTGTGGGCGACATCTGACCTTTGCAGTAGCGCAGCGTGGTCTCCATGGCGCACTTGCGTTCGGCGTCCCAGCGGATCTTAGCGGAGCCAGTGCACTCCTCATCGTCCAGCTTCGGGCCCTGCCACAGGTACACCTCCAGCCGGTTATCCAGCAGGAAGAGAGCTGGAGAGAGAGAGAGGGGGAGTGGAAGAGAGAAAGAAAGAGAGAGAAAGGATGGAGAGAGAGAGAAATAAATAAAGAGAAACAATCTTGTTGATCTGATTTCCTGTTGGCTTGACTACGAAAGAAAAAAAGATAAAGAATAGACGTGTGTGTGTGATTACATATGTATGAGTGAGAGTTTGTGTGTACACATCACGTATATCAAGTGTTGAAACAGGAAAAACATCAT
>NC_055980.1:18094442-18099442 GCF_018492685.1 Alosa sapidissima
AGGAGGAGAGGAGGAGGAGAAGAGGAGTGGGAGAGGAGGAGTGGAGGAGAGGAGGAGTGGGAGAGGAGGAGTGGAGGAGAGGAGGAGAGGAAAGAATAACAGAAGGGATGAAGACAGAGAATGGGGGAGAAAGGGAGAGAAGAAGAGAGATCAAAGAGAAGGAGATAGAGAGAGCAGTGTACAGGAGAGAAGAAAAGAAGGGAGGAAGAAAGAGAGAATGAGGGAGAAAGAGAAAGAAGGAAAGAGGGAGAGAGAGCAAGGAGGGAGAAAGTGGGAGAGGGGACGAGATAGACATATAGAGAGAGAGGGAGAGGAAGAAGAGAGGAGGAGGGGGAGTTGAGAGGGAGAGGAGGAGAGCGAGAGAGAAGGAGAGGAAGATGAGGATGATGTAAATGAGAACAGAGGAACACGATAACAAGAGATACAAGAATAGATAGATAGAGAGAGAAAATCCGCATGCCAGAATGACAGATGAGCGGATAACAGATGACAGGAAAACAGATAAAGATATCGGGGGTTGCAGTTAAACAGCTTTCCTTAATTTACTGATTCCAGTGTAAAAATAATCTAACTTAATTCCTTCTCGCTAACTGTATGACTCTGTTAACATTACACTGCACTTCCTGTTCATAACCGCCGCATGGCCGCATGCTGACTGACAGCTGATCTGGAATCAGTTTCTTACCTTCAACTTGACCTCCTCCACGGGCGTCTCGAGCGATTTCCTCTCAGACCAGTCTAGAAACTTCTCCCGGAACAGAGCCGTCTCGTTGTGCTCCGACAGACGACCCAACAGGCACCAGCTGGGTCGACCCTCGCCCTGCCTAAAGAACACAAGACACACACAATTATAAACAGGCACAGGCACACACACACACACACACACACACAACACAACACAACACAACACACACACAGGGGCATGTCAACAGAAAAAAAATCCATACACACATAAATAAATTGATGTATATAAATATGAACTGTGAACTGTGTAAAATCCCCAACCTATAGCACTATGACTAACATATCTCCTGTGTATATTTGAAATGACCATCATGATAGTCAGTAGAGACATGTTATTGAAATCAAATCTCAAACTGTCCTTTTGTGCTGTGTATTTTGTTAGTGTATTATATATAAGATGAACTGATAAGGTATGGGTTTGTTAGTGTATTAGATAAGATGAACTGATAAGACATGGGTTTGTTAGTGTATTGTCTGAGTCACAGGGTGTTTGGTGATTTGGTGTCTCATAGCTCAGCTTTCTTTGGCAGCTCACCTATAGAGGTAGCAGGTCCTGTACACATGGGCGGATTATGAACTTTCGGGCCCCTGGGCCCAGATGTTTTAAGGGCCCCCCACTAATTGTTGCATATGTGGGAGGGGGGGTTTGGGGGTCTTCCCAAATTTGTTTGATGTGATTTCCTGTATTCTGGTGTATTTTGGGGATGGCCAATACTAAATTCAATCAGATTCATAGCCTACATCCTTATGTGTTGATATTGAGGCAATGATTCCATGCAAAGGCTTGGGCTTTAGGGCCCCCTGACCCCTTGGGCCCCTGGGCCTGGGCCTGGGCCCGGTAGGCCCGTGCAGTAATCCATCCCTGACTGTACCGTAATAGCTGGGAACATAGTAGGAGTGGTTTGAATGAGCTGGTGGGGGCAGGATACAGGTGTTTAAAAGTGGGCACAATGGATATGTGAAGGTGTGTTTATTGTCAGCTGCGTGTAACACTATGTCTCAACCGGATCCGGATGAACGTCTGTCTTGTATAAGTATATATAAGTATAAGTATATATACTCTTTTGATCCCGTGAGGGAAATTTGGTCTCTGCATTTATCCCAATCCGTGAATTAGTGAAACACACTGCACACAGTGAGGTGAAGCACACACTAATCCCGGCGCAGTGAGCTGCCTGCAACAACAGCAGCGCTCGGGGAGCAGTGAGGGGTTAGGTGCCTTGCTCAAGAGCACTTCAGCCGTGGCCTACTGGTCAGGGTTCGAACCGGCAAACATCTGGTTCCAAGTCCGAGGCGCTAACCAGTAGGCCATGGCTGCCCCCTAAATGTCTGTCTAGACTGAATCTATTAAATATGCCCATCTATTGCGTCATATTTCTCATTCAAAATAGCAGAGCAACAGAAAGCAGCAGAAAGAGCAGCAGAAACAAAATAGAAACGGGGAGTCCGACAAAAGTTCTCTCAAAACGTCGCGTTGCATCACGCTGCTCGTCAGGACTCCTTACATTGAAAACAATGTAATAAAAAAATTGATTTTATCGCTAATGTTTGCTCGCATCGCATCCTGTTAGGACATAGGACATATGCTCCTGCCATAGTGGATCCACGCACAAATTGAACTCCATTGGAGCCCTCAACACAATCTTCTCCTCTACAACTGAAAGCACAGATTCCTCATATGGCCACTAGGAGGAAGCATTACACCATACCCTGAGACAAAGCCCTTCCTCTCCGGCTGACACACTACCAGCTCTGCTCACTCACACACACACACCTCTCTGCCTGCCAAAGCCAACAGGTTACATCCACTAATCCAATTAACCTGCTAAACTTAACCTGCTGAACTAACATGAACAAGCCATTAGTAGCAAGAAAATTAATCACTAATTGGTTTTGCCCCACGTGTTGCTCCTAATGTCTACAAATAATGACTTGACTTCTAGCGTGCATGTGTGCGACGTCACGCATGCAGAGGGAAGCTCCTGGCCACTGATTGGCCGGCGGACTCACAGAGGCATGTCCGGATTGGCTTGGGAGGGGTCGAGGGGGTTGTAGCTGCAGCTGGAGTAGTCGTAAGGGCCGCCGTAGAGCTGCTTGGCCAGCTGGACGGCCACCTTCCGGTCGCCCAGGGGCACGTCCTTCCCGTGCCACACGTACACCTCGCTGCCAAAGTCAAACACCAGCACCTGGACACACACACACACACACACACACACACACACACACACACACACACACACACACACGGTCATGTTCACATTAACAGAAAACAGACACTAATACATGCTGTGCCACTGAAGCTTCTACTTTAGGGCTGAGAATGTAGATGGTACTTAACTAAAAGCAGACACCCACACGTGCGTGCACACACACACAAAAATAAACATATGCACACATGCACACACACACACACACACACACAAAAATAACGCATAACGCATGCACACAAAATAACGCATACACACACAAGCACGCGCGCGCACACACACACACACCAACACACATATGCATGCATGCAGAGACACACACACACACACACCTCTTTAGAGTTGAGCATGGTCACACTGGGGATTGATGCCCAGGCCTCCTCGTGTGGCACCAACTTCCCCTCCGCCAGACGATACACACCGGTCGCCTCCAACACCCCGCTCTCATACATCTCATCCTCATCTGGCTCACCCGCTCCTGAGACACACACGCACACACACACACACACCACACACACACACACACATAATATAGACACATATAAATATTCTATGGGTGCTTGAGGGTTGGCATCTAACAAATAAATGATGAACACACACACACCACACACACAATATAGCCACATATAAATATTCTATGGATGTTTGAGGGCTGGAATCAAACAAATAAATGATGAACACACACCACACACACACACACACACACACACACACACACACACAGACACACATAATATAGACACATATAAATATTCTATGGATGTTTGAGGTCTTGGCATCAAACAAATAAATGATGCACACACACACACACCACACACACACACACACACACACACACACACAAACACACACACTACCTCTGTACTCGCACTTTCCCCCGAGAAGGTTCCAGAACTCTTTGGAAGAGCGGCTGTCTGTGTTGATGCCCTCCTCCAGCACAGTGACCTGAGGTGCCTTGCAACCCAGGTCACGCTTAGCCTGCACATACTGAGCCATCTCTGAGCCCTGATGACAGAAGGACACACACACACGCACCGTTTTGATAGTGAAACAGGAGAAACAAATGCATAACTTCATATGTTCATGCCTCAGATATGTTTGTAAATGCTTATACCTGTGTGTGTGTGTGTATGTCTTGGTGGGTCTGTGCTTGCATGCCTATGTAGGCATTAGTACATATGTGTGTGTGTGTGTGTGTGTGTGTGTGTGTGTGTGTGTGTGTGTGCAGTGGTGTAGTCTAGTTAGCTGTAGTGGATATACTGTGATCAACCCCAAATGTTAATACGTATCCTTGCCTATTTTTAAGTGGGAATACTGAGATGGTGATACACCACTGTGTGTGTGTGTGTGTGTGTGTGTGTGTGTGTGTGTGTACAAGTGTTGTGTGTGCATGCCTTGGCCTTCTCGATGACATTGGCAAACTCTCCGATCCACAGGAAGCAGTGTTTGGGGGTGATGAGCAGGAAGCAATCACCGCTGTTTAGAGAGCGAGCCGTGGACTCCACCAGACGCACCTGCACGTGCCTCCGACCTGCACACACACACACACACTCATTAACACGCACATAAACATGTATGCACATAATAACACAACAAAATTGAAACAAAATACATTCCAATACTGAACAAGTCTACTTTCAACAAAATTACAGAGTAATTTTACCTCTATTGTTTTTTCCTCTGAAATATTTCCTCACCTCTGTTTAGTCCGAGTTTTAGTTCCAACTAATTGATTTATCATTTAGACTACATCACTCCGACTGGTTACCAAATCATCCACAGTCATAAACACACACACACACACACACACACACACACACACACACACACACACACACACACCTTTGATGTGGATGAGCATGAGCTTGTTGAAGGGCAGTGTGCTGTTGTTGGTCACCACCTCTGTGGATTTGACACTGCGCAGATTAACCTTCCGGAAGTTCTCCTTACTGGCAAGACCCGCCAAGGCAACGTCCGCCAGGTTAGAATGCTTAGCCACTGAGAGAAAAGGGTAGAGAGAGAGAGAGAGAGAGAGGATTGATGTATTGT
>NC_055980.1:18104442-18109442 GCF_018492685.1 Alosa sapidissima
GTATTCCTATTCATTCACAACATTTCTGTTGTAACACCCAGTCGAGAGTGGGACTTTCATTTTCCCCAAATGTCCTAGCAAGCTAATTTGTTTGGCTATCTTAACATGTGTGGTTGTTTTCCTACTTTGTCTGGAACATTGATCAAGCATGGTTCATCAATCAAGCCTCTAATGTGGGCTGTCTAAGTTTATGTTGCCAGATTGTAATGAAGGATCTGATTACATGGGGGGTTGAATATTTTCTTTATTTAATGTCTGCATATTTTAATGTAATGTACTGGTCAATTGTAAGATATCCAGTATCTCAGGCGACCCCATTTGAATTTCAGGCGACCTCACATGGGGTCCCGACTCCAAGGTTGGGAAACGATGCAATAGATAGGGATTGTTGAGCAAGGGGCTGCTACACTAAAGAGATCTGCTTTTCTGAGTTGGAGAAGTGATTTGTCTTTAAAAGTCACTCTCATCCAAAAACAGTTTTGTTTCAATGAGCATGAAGTATATTTATATTGGAAAAGCTTCTTAACTGCGTGTAACAACCATGCCGATTCCATTACACAAGATAAGCAGAAAGCAACAGTATTTCATCACGTTCAATGGTGCGGGGAGAGAGAGAGAGAGAGATAGAGAAAGAGAGAGAAAAGATAAAGAGAGAGAGAGAGAGAGAGAGAGAGAGAGAGAGAGAGAGCAGGTAGCCGAAGAACAGATCCACAGGTGCTAGACCATCACCATGGCCAACTTTCCTCTTTCTGAACTCTCATGACAGACCGTGTCGGAGGAAAAAAGATGCAATGAGACCCTACTTACTCTCTTAAGACGAGGCTGGGAAAATACAGAGTGAAATTTGTTGAAAAAACAAAAACACAGTCTCGCGCGGGAATAGAGGGGAAACAACGTTTACGAGGTAATCCCACCCGCCATGGAAATAAATAATCGTGACATTTTGGGAAGAAAAAATCTTTCTAAGCAATGGTAAATATCTGTAACTGCGCTGAATGATCAATTTATTAGATGTCTTGCCACCAACAACTTCGCTATTAAAAATAATTACAGTCACAAAGCGTGGCTCCGAATGGGAGCCTAGACATAATTAATAGCGCTACAACCCTACAAGGCACATTGCGATGTAGCTCGCTGGGTCTTGGCACAACACAAACCAGCCACAGTTCCGCTGGCCAAATAACAAACGAGGCATCCGTCTTCCTCTTGTGCTTGTGCCGTGACTTCCTTTTCCATTGTAAATCTAACGGGCGCTGACGTACCGTTGCAAATGTCCTTCCAAGGAATTTTACCGTCTCCAGGATAGCCTGCTCCAAGAGAGAAAACAGGCCGGACGTTTATTCAAGTTCCCCCTGCCGTTCGGTGACTTTCTCCGGAGAGAATTTTAATTAAGAGCATGACAAAGGGGGAGTTTTGGTTCACCGGCTGAAAGGTAAACCCAGCGCGAGCCAGGAGTCGGAGACCTGTATTTTTTGTGCAGCTGGGCATGCAGCTTTCACGCGGTGATGAAAGCCTTCACCAAAGCGAATTACCAGATGAAATCCAGTCCTCAACCACGGCTTACTTTCAAATTCAGATGAACTATGACATTTGTATGGCTTAGGAATACATTCAGACAGACTTTTAAAAGGTACACACAATAATAAAAATGTCTGGGAAAGAGTTGTGGGATCTTGTGAGAGGAACGGGAGCCGTTCGCCATTTTAAAACATTACCCAAAATTCCGACCGTGGAACACCAGAACAGACATTAAATATATAAAGGATGACTCAATTAAGCCTGCAGCACTGACAAAAAAATCTCTGCAGAGTATAGAGATGATAAATGACAAGGTCGTCAACACATGCCTGCCGTGGTTGTATAATGAGTCAGAAAGTTCATAAATGACTCCCCACTGTAATGAAATCGTATCAGGTAATTTATTATCGTGGTAGAGTAGTCAATGTATGAGCTAGGCTGGGAAGCCCCACAGGAAAGCATAGGAGGAGAGATTGAGTTACGATGTTGAGCTTTCTGCGTGTGTGTGTGTCTGTGTGAGTGAGTTTGTGTGTGTGTGTGTGTGTTTTAAAATGGCCCCCAAGGCCCCTGCAGACTTTGCACGTCCCTTCAACATCTGGAGTGCTCTGCGATCGCAGGTGTCCCCTGACAAACCAAACCAAAAAAATGAAGAAAAAAAAAAGTCTCGTAAATTCCGAGGGTTGATGTCCATGGCTGTGTGTGTGAAAGCAGATGATAAATAATGAAAGGCTTCGGTCCCTAAGGTGGTGACGCACATGTGTGTACACACACACACACTTACGTACATAATATGTAGCCTATAGATCATGCCCACACTTGTACACACAGGCACACACAGTTGAGTTTGAGTTAAGTGCAAACACACATGCCTGCTCACGTACAAACAATAAAACACAAACACACACACAAACACACAGTTTATGAACATGAAAATTCTCCCAAAATAGAGCCAATCAGTGAAAGGCAGTATATGGAGCAAAGGGGACCTGCAGGAAAGAGGGAGGGCATGAGAGAGGCAAGTAAAGAGAGGTAAGAGGAAAAATAGCAGGAAGAGAGAGAGAAGAGGAGAGAAAGAAGAGAGAGGGGGAACAAGAGATGTAACGCAAGATTAAATAGAGAGACGGAGAGGGAGAGAGAGAGAGAAGAGAGATAGAATAGAAAGGAGAGAGAGAGAGAAAAAGAGAAAGCAAAGGAGCAGGAGGGTGCAGCAGGCCCAGAGCCTCACAGGAAGAGCAGCTTTCCTCTTGTAGTCACACAACACCACACCAACACAATACTCCATTCAATACAGAGGCCTGAGCAAACACGCTCGTGTGTGTGTGTGTGTGTGAATTTATGTGAGTGTGTGTGTGTGTGATTTTATATGTGTGTGTATGTGTGCATGCGTGCATGTATATGTGTGATTTTATGTGTGTGTGTATGTGAGTGTGTGTGTGTGATTTTATATGTGTGTGTATGTGTGCATGCGTGCATGTATATGTGTGATTTTATGTGTGTGTGTGTGTGTGTGAGTGAGTGTGTGTGCGTGTATGTGTGATTTTATGAGTGTGTGTGTGTTTTGTGTGTGTGTGTGTTTTGTGCGTGCGCACATGTGTGCGTGTGAGAAAGCAAGGCCATGTTTATTTACAGTCATCTAATAACAGCTGGATCGTCGCCAGCAAGAACCAAACAATAGTACTGCAAACATTCATGAGTCACAGTGTTCTCTTAAAGACCCGGTCGGCTAACACGGGCCAACTCATATCATCATATCACATAACACACATCACACACATAACTATATCACACAGAGTATAGTCGGTTCTATCTTAGAGAAGCGTGCCGTGTTACTGTGTATGATAAGAGAGAACAAATTGTTGAACAATATTTACATTAAGCTTATGTTACCTTTTGATACCTTTTTGATTTGAATACATGAGTAAAGGAGGAAGAGAGAAAGTTCTAGACTGGTTGGTTAAAGAAGATGACAAATCAATGCAGGTGAGCATACATATTCAAACTTCACACAGAGTCTCAAGCACACACACACACACACACACATATACATACATGTACACATGTACACGTACACACACACACACACACACACATACACACACACACACTCACCTGTGAGGAAGGCTAGACTAGGCTGGGCTCAGGATGAGAGGCAGGGAGAGGAGGAGGAAGACAGGAGGAAGAGGACAGAAGAGGCTCTTCTGAGGTCTGGCAGTGGTGGAGGAGAGCAGGGATGGACAGAGCGTGGGAGGAGAGGAGAGGAGAGGAAAGGAGCGAAGGTCAGAGGTCATCTCAGCTGAAGAAGCAGCAGTGGGGAAAAAGAGAGGGAAGACAAGCAGAGAAGAGAAGGTAAACGAAAGAGGAGAGAACAAAGAAGAGAAGGAAAGGAGGAGATAAGAGGAGGGTGAGATCAGAGAGGAAGGAAAAAAGAAGAGAAGTGAGGGATACAGAAAAAGTAAGAAAAGAAAGACACAACTACACAGGAGGATCAGTGAAGAGATGGCAAGAAAAGACATCTTAATGCTCAGCGACAAGAGAAGACAAGCAACAGGACGTGAGTGGAGAGTATGATTGTGGTTAGATAAACAAATAAACTCTTTTATTTGACCCACAATGCTAGTCACGTCACCCACTGCTACAGGTGGCTGGTGGGCACGCCCGAGCCTGCACTGGCCTCTACTGGGTCCCCTGTCCATCAAGACCCATGAAGGCAGCCAATCGGTGCCCTGGGAGAGGTGGGTGGCCCTGGTTGGCACTGTGAAGCAGCCAATCACAAGCTGCTAAACTTCACAGCTGGTGGGACAGGAGGAGGGGGGGGGGGGGGTCGTGGGGGTGAGGTCACTGTTATGATACGCCAGCAGCAAAGATGTCATTACCTCTGTGACCCCCCGCCCCCCCCAAACACACACACATACACACTCTCTCTCACACACACAGTCTCTCTCTGTGACACACACACACTCTTTCTTTCTTTCTATCTCTCTCTCTCTCTCTCTCACACACACAGACACACACACACTCTCTCTCTCTCTCTCTCTCACACACAATCTCTCTCTCTCACACACACACACACACACATACTTTCTCTCTCTCTCTCTCTCACACACACACACACTCGGTGCCTTTTTTGCTCCTTTTCTCTCTGTTTTTAAATGGAGTTGACAGACGTCAACCATTCCTCCAGACTATTTCCCACACATCCAAGAAAAGACGGAGCATGTGGACGATGGAGACAGCAGAGAAAGAGAGGGAACGTGTGGGGAAGAGAAAGAAAGAAAAAAAGAAAAAAAAAGAAGAAGGAGAAAGAGTGAAACGCAAGAACAGGTGAGAGAGAGAGAGAGAGGGAGAGATAGAGAGAGAGAGAGAGAGAGAGATAGAGAGTGGGTAAAAGAAAGAAGTCAGAAAAACAGAGAGATGGACGGATATAGACGAGAGAATGGAGAGAAAGAGGGAAAATAGAGGAGTGAGTTGACTCATTGAGGTCA
>NC_055980.1:18126942-18134442 GCF_018492685.1 Alosa sapidissima
CAAGACAGAGAATGAGAGAGCGAGAGAAAGACCGAGTGAGTGAGAGCGAGAGAGCGAGAGAAAGACAGAGTGAGTGTGAGAGAGAGAGAGAGAGCAAAAGAGTGAGTGAGTGAGAAAGAAAGACAGAGTGAGTGTGAGAGAGAGAGAGAGAGAAAGACCGAGTGAGTGAGAGCAAGAGAGCGAGAGAAAGACAGAGTGAGTGAGAGAGCGAAAGAGAGAAAGCAAAAGAGTGAGTGAGTGAGAAAGAAAGACAGAGTGAGTGAGAGAGAGAGAGAGAGAGAGAAAGCGAGTGAGAGAGGAGCAGCGGTGAGGCGGCCTGCTGACAGACGGTCTCTGGGTCTGTGCCGGCCCGGAGGCGGCCCCTCCTCTGGGGGCCTGAGCTGCAGCTCTCTCCCTCGCGCTAATCTGCTCCAGCTGCTGCAGCTCTGGACCCAGCACAGCTGCACCTCTCTGTCCCACCAGAGACACCCTCCACTGGGCAGGAGACGGAGAGCAGGGGGGGGGGGGGGGGTGGAGTGATGGAGCTCCACAACACGGCCAGTGATGATCAGGCTGCTGAAGTCAGGGCCCAGTAGTGTGTAGTGCAAACCCCAGCTAAACGCAGCAGGCTAGAGGAGGTGCCATGCCAAATGTGTGTGTGAGGGGCAGAAATGTGGACACCTGGGTGTGTGTATGTGTGTGTGTGTGTGTGTGTGTGTGTGAGAGTGAGTGAGTGTGTATGTGTGTGTGTGTGAGAGTGAGTGAGTGTGTATGTGTGTGTGTGTGTGTGTGTGTGTGAGAGTGAGTGAGTGTGTATGTGTGTGTGTGTGTGTGTGTGTGTGAGAGTGAGTGAGTGTGTATGTGTGTGTGTGTGGGAGTGAGTGAGTGTGTGTGTGTGTGTATATGAGGGATTGAGCAAGATTGGTTTTAGAAATGCTTGTGACCGCACTATGTGCCAATATGTGAGTGTGGCTGAGCACTGCACACGTTCTGGTTGAGTGTGTGTTTACATTTTGATAATGTGTGTGTGTGTACGTGTGTGGTGGGTGTGTGTGTGTGTGTGTGTGTGTGAATGCCTGTGTGTGGAGCTGATGTCATATGAACATATTTTGCTGCTGCTACTTTTCACACACATGGCTATGTGAATGTGTGTGTGTGTGTGTACAGTATGTGTGTGTCACACATGGCTCTCTCTCTGTGTGTGTGTGTGTGTGTGTGTGTGTGGGGGGGGGGGGGGGGTGTCTTCATATGCTTCTACACATCTGCAAGTTAATTTGACTCCAGGCCAACTCCATACTCCTGTTTCCCACTCCTCAGCAGCAGACGTCTGGGAGATAGCAGGGTAATGAGAGCGGGAAATGACCCTCTAGATCACACACACACACACACACACACACCCTTAAGATGAGCTATTGTGTCTTGAGTGGAGCCATTCATCTTCTAAGAGGCTCTTTCCTTTTCCGCCCCGCTGTGCGTTGGGGGAAGTTAAGAGTCATTGTGGCTCTGGTCTCCAAGATTACGCTGGCGTATCCATACGGCTACACACACACCTCACACGGAATATCCCAGCTTTCCCTGCTCCACTCGGATCTCTCACACCGGGACTTCCCTTGGAAGTCTGCCTATAAGCCTGTTGGCTTTGCATGTCTCCGGTGTGCCTGTATGTCTGGGGTTGACTATTTGTAGTCTCTCTGTGAAAAAGATTCATGTGGTCTTTATAAAAAACAGATGACATCAGGAGAAGTGTGTCTTTATGGAAGTAGCAGCAAGACTGCAATTGGACACTTTCAGATTAACTAAGAGAGAACTGAGCTGGAAGACGTGTTCTTGTGGTCCTCACTAAAGGGACTTCACTTTTCTCTCATGTCAACTTTCGTTTCAAGAGGTGATTCTCTCTCTCCGTTCCCCCCCCCCTCCTTGACTCAGTTTCTCTCCATCAACCCCCCCCCCACTCTCCTCCTGTCATCCCCCTCTCCTGGAGAAAACATGAGTAAGAGGTAATGTATTTGCAGAGTTGGCATTCCTGCTCCTTTACGCTGGATTTTCCACCACCCTCGCTCTCCCAGTTAGCACGCTAACACAGCAGAGAGAGAGAGAGGGGGGGGGGGGTGAGAGTTGGGCTGCTGCTTCAGGGGCTCTAAATTGCCTCCCTCCCTGTCCTCCTCCTACACGGCCTCATCTCCCTCTTCGTGCCAAGAGGGGAGTCTCCAGCAGCAATCCCTGGGAGTCCTGGCCAACGCTGAACAAGCCTTCCGTCATCAGCTTTCCACAGCTCGCCTTTCTTCCCCTCTCTTCTTTCGGACTCTCTCACACTCTCTCTCTCTCTCTCTCTCTCTCTCTCTCTCTCTGTATTTCTCTCTCACACACATTCTTATTGTTCTCTCTTTTGATCTTTTGTGCTTCTTATCTCTCTCTCTCACACACTCTCTCTCTCTCTCTCTCTCTTTCTTCCCTCTCTTCCTGTCGTGTCGGTCCTCTTCTCTACCTCTTCTGTTCTCATATTCCCAGACTCTCACACTCACTCACTGACCGTCTTTGTTATTCCTCTGTCTCCCATTCATCTTCACAACACACACACACACACACACACACACACACGCACACATGAGCTCCCATGAGTGGCCTATGAGTCTGGGCATGAGTGAGTCTCTTTGCCCTGTGACTGACTGACTGGTGCTGTGAGATCATCATGAGTATGAGTGTGTGTGTGTGTGGAGAGAGAGAGTGTGTGTCTTTCTCTCTCTCTCTCTCAAATTCAAAAAAAGCTTTATTGACATGACAAGAGCACTTGTGTTGTCAAAGCATACAAACCATAAGTAAGTTAGTGAGGAAACAAAGAGCATGAAAATAAGTAAGAATAAACAAATAAAAAAGTAAATAAATATAAATAAAATAATAATAAAATAAATTCATAAAATAAATTATAAGAAATGAAATAATAATAATAATAATAATAATAATAATAAAAAAGATTAGAAATGATAGTTCTAGATGAGATGGGATTGAATACGATTTAAGGTGGTGGAGAGGTGAGAGAATCTGTTCTTGCGTATGTGCTTTCTAACCTTAATTTGTGGCACATATACACAAACTGAGCTGCTAGCTCAATTGTCTGTGTGTCTTCTCCTAAGAGGATTTTCATTTTGGAACTAGCATCTAGTGACATAAATTGTTTATTGTGTCTGCTAAATCTCTCTCTCACACTCACACTCACACTCACACTCACACACAGAGAGATAGAGAGAATGTTTGTATATATGATAGAGTGTGTATTTGAGTGTCTGTGTATGTGCATGTTTGATTTGAGCAAAAGAGGAACTGTATTTGTGAGCCATTTGAATGTGTGATTTGCAAATATAAATGTGCAAATTTTAGAGCCGTCACTGGTTAGCACTGGTTAATGCTGCTGTGGACTCATGTGGGTGTATGTGCGTAATATCTTTGATTCTGTGGGCCTACGTGTCTCTTCATGCGTGTGTGAGATTGTAAATGTCTTCTTTCTTTCTCCATACAGGCACAGACCTGTTTTCCGACCGGTTGTCATATCTGCTTGTGCGGGTCAGCTTTGTGACCTCCAATCGACCTCCAATCGACCTCTAACCGCCCTATCCCCACTCCTCTCCGCTTTGATCTTCGCCGTGACGACCTGGACATGACACTTTGAACAGGTCCTTTGTTCTTTGACCTGATGCACTTCTCCCTCCCTGCGCTCTAAGGTTACAGTAACACACTGTACACACAACTCCAGGGTTGAGACAAGCAGAGAGAAAAGGGCGTGGCATTACCCCGGCAACTGCAGAACTCTGGGCCTGAGGAACGGGGTCTGGTGGTGGTGGTAGTGTGTGTGTGTGTGTGCGTGTGTGCGTGTGTGCGTGTGTCGGTGTGTGTGTTTGTGTTTGAGAAAGGTCACAGGAGTCTAGACAGAACCAGAAAGAAGCTTCTCTGTTTCCTCATTTCTGCCAAAACTGATGACATCACACCAGCATCTAGAAGTTTCTATGTGGAACCCTGGGGGAAGCTGAATAAGGGGGCCTGTTTGGGACACACAGCCTAAGGGATTGTTTAAGTGGGTAAAAAGAGGGGACATTTAAAAGAGGAGGCCGTGGCCCAACTTAGTACTCCGCGATCCAGGCCTCTTTTTGTCTGACACTGCGTCTCCCTCCAAGGCAGGACGGGAATGGAGAGCACACAAGAGAGAGAAAGAGGGAGAGGGAGAGAGAGAGGGAGCGAGGGAGGAAAAAGAAAAGACTTGAGCGTCGGACAAAGGAGTCTTTGAGATGGCTGAAAAGGGAAGCGACTTACCCTTTGGCTTCCGGGCTTCCTCCGCTTCCAACCGGCTGTGAAAGAGAAAGAAAGAGAGAGAGAGAGAGAGAGAGAGAGAGAGAGAGAGGGAGAAAGGAGATTAATGAGGTTATGGACTGAGGTCTGCCAACAAGACAAAAGACGATACGCTTTCACCTGCTTCTACATCTTCAAACACACAAAAACACACAAAATCTCTCTCTCTTTCTCTCTCTCTCTCCAGTTGAAAACAAAACCAAACAATCTATCAAAGTATGGCATGTTTACAACCAGTTCACAAACAAATTGCAGCACTACCCAACACAGGCAGTCTAAGTCACACTACTACTACACAATAACAATTCTGAGGAAACCTCTGTGCAACAACATATGGCACGTTAACCGTTGCCTGGAGGCAAGCCACTCTGGAGCAGGGAGCAGGGCAGGGGGAGCACTGGAGCCCAGTGCCCAGCCAGAGTGCCTCGTTCCTGGGTATTGCATGGCAGCACACCAGCCCAGATGAGGAACAGTTGCCTACCAGGCCAAACTAAAACACTGCGGTTGAGTAATGGCCTCTGGATTTAACGTAACAGTCAGTGTGTGTGTGTGTGTGTGTGTAGTTGCACATAAGTGAGTCTGTGTACTTTATGTGCTGTGTCCAACTAAGTGACTGTTCTACTAAGTGTGCATTTGTATAATGTGGGAGAATGTTTACTGTTTGTGTGTGCACTGGTCTGCGGTCTGTGTGCATCAGAGAAGGTGTGTGTGTGTGTGTGTGTGTGCGCGTGTGTGTAGAACCTGGAAGGACCTGTAAAAGTATGTGAGCCATGTAGAGCTGTCACCTTATTAATGACTCTTCCCAGAGTATTTGGATCTTGTTTTCCTTGCTTGCCTTTCAGATCCAAATAAAAGAATTCAAATGTGTGTGTGTGTGTGTGTGTGTGTGTGTGTGGTGTAATGGAGACAGCGAGAGAAGGCTAGGTTTATCTCAGCTCAGTTCCAGCTGAGTCAGGTTCCTGTCCACATCTGAAGCTCCAGCCTGCCCTGTGATGTTTGTGCAACTGTGTGGGAGAAAAACCCGAAAGAAACTAGGCTAAAAACAAACACTGTCGCACTACACTACAGCAGTGACATAACACCACGCCACAGGCCACAGAACCACCTAACTGCACAAGAAGCACAGGAGCTACAGGCACTGGACACGCATGGGTGAAAATACACAACGCATTTGGGGACCGTTGTAACAAGTAGAAGAAGCACACTAAAAAAATTTAAGCCTACACCAGCTGCTGCTGTCCCCTAAAAGGAGGGCTTTCAGTACTGTAACATACTGTGCTGTGGTAGTGTTTGTTTATGTAAATAGTTATCCAACTATTGTCATTCAGAGTAAGGGACAAACAAGAATGCTATCGCATGTTCCATACAAAGATCAGGTAGGTATTAAGTATCA
Organism: Alosa sapidissima; assembly: GCF_018492685.1. Lineage (NCBI taxonomy): Eukaryota > Metazoa > Chordata > Actinopteri > Clupeiformes > Clupeidae > Alosa > Alosa sapidissima. The sequence continues at coordinate 18,132,653 of NC_055980.1, forward strand.
GGGCAGGGGTATCATGAACAGGTTAAATATTAATAAATACCTTAAAGCCTTAGTACGGTGCATTGCATAACACATGATTAGGGGTCCAAAGTCTTGTTTTGAGGATAAATATAAAATATTGTACATTTAGAGCATTAAATGGCATATCTACAGAAAGGTAAACACTGTGGGTTGGTTTGTATACATAGTTTAAGTCTAGACCTGGACTAAATCTTTCTTTAATGGTAAGTTTTGCTGAAGTTCAAGTTTGTTGAAGTCCAAGACTAGGCTTAAACCACGTACAAGAAACTGGCCCAAAGTCTCTGTGAGTAATTGGGGAGGAAGCAGAGAGTTGCTCTGGGATTGCACTACTGCTGCTGCTGCTGCTGCTGCTGCTAGGCCTGGGGAGTGGTACAATACACCACTAGCCTTTTTGGCTCCTCTGGCTCTCCGTAGTCCTGCGGGTCCTGCACACCGCTCTCGGCGATGGACTGCGTGCGAAAGCGGGCGTCGGCCCGGCGGCCGGTTGCTCCGCCCAGTCCCTTCCTCCGCCTCTCCAGCCATGAGCCTGACCCCTGGCTCAAGCCTGACAATGACCTTGGCCCCAGGGTCAGAGGTCGAGAGGTCAGGTCAAGAGAAGCACTGGCGCACATCCTGAACATCAGTGGGGGAAAGGGGGTGACAACAAAGGAAGGATGATGTAGAGAGGGAGGACGATGGACAAAGAAAGAAAGAAAGAAAGAAAGAAAGAAAGAAAGAAAGAAAGAAAGGTTAGCACATGGTAGGAGAAAAAGGGAAGAGGATAGAATGGGAAGAATGAACAAAGTGATGAAGTGATTATGTTAAATCCAGATGACCTCAGTCAAGAGATACTCAAGACATACAAAAGACAAGACAAGACAAGACAAGACTAGACAGAAATCTGTGAAACCATTGAATGTCTCACTAGACACAAAAAAACACCAGTTTCATTTCAACTGAATCTTCCGGAAACATGCATGCCCTATCCCCTCGTTGCACGGCATACAGAGGCCTAATGTGTTTTTACTTTGTGTATGTGTTGCTATTGTTGTTTTGTAGTGTGTACGTGTGTGTGTGTGTGTGTGTGTGTGTGTGCGCGCGTGTGTGTATGCATATGCAAACAATTTTCGCTTGGTTGGTAAAAAACATTTCACGTGCTTCTGCTACCACTTAAAAACCACACTGTTTGTGTCCGACTGTGCTTTCAACGCAAGTTCACTCAGACACTCTAAAACCTCTTCTCATGCTGTGGTGCAGGTCAATAGAAGAACTCTGCCAGTGATGTCACACGGAATACAGAATGACCACTCCTTTTTACAACACTGCTTTAACACAACTTTGACACAAGTTCGGTGTCAAGCACCAAGTACAAGGCCAAGTTCTGAACTCGAGAGTGGAGACATGCATTCATGCATGTAATAAGTTGGTGTTTTAAGACTCCATGGTGTTTTAAGACCCCATCGTTGACTTCAAGACAGCACTGCAACTGTCGACTTCAAGGCACCTAACCTTAACCCTAACCCTAACCCTAGTGCCTTCCATGCAGCTCTGCCTGGAAGTTGAAAGCGGGGGCTTAAAACACCAAACAACTTTTATAACTATTTAATGGCCACAATGAGATAGATTCATGGACTTATGACAAATCAGATATGTACAGTCCAACAACAACCAACATCAGGAACAAAGTGGAAGGCTGTGTCCAGACTGCTCCCATTTGAATTAGTAATTAGTCCCCCTCTCTCTCTCTCCAAGTGAGTAGTGGAGCAGAGAGATCCAGCACCTCTTACCAA